>NC_056438.1:69792087-69882087 GCF_018296145.1 Oncorhynchus tshawytscha
TTCATACAGTCTAACATACTGTTGACACCTGATACATACTACAGTACCAGTCAAAAGTTTGGACACCTACTCATTCAAGGATTTTTCTTTATTTTGACTATTTTCTACATTGTAGAATAATAGTGAAGACATCAAAACTATGAAATGACACATGGAATCATGTAGTAACCAAAAAAGTGTTAAACAAATCAAAATCTATTTTAGATTCTTCAAAGTAGCCACCCTTTGCTTTAATGACAGCTTTGCACACTTTTGGCATTCTCTCAACCAGCTTCACCTGGAATGCTTTTCCAACAGTCTTGAAGGAGTTCCCATATATGCTAAGCACTTGTTGGCTGCTTTTCCTTCACTCTGTGGTCCAACTCATCCCAAACCATCTCAGTTGGGATGAGGTTGGTTGAATGTGGAGGCCAGGTCATCTGATGCAGCACTCCCATCACTCTCCTTCTTGGTCAAATAGCCCTTACACAGCCTGGAGGTGTGTTGGGTTATTGTCCTTTTGAAAAACAAATGGTAGTCCCACTAAGCGCAAACCAGATGTGATGGTGTATCACTGTAGAATGCTGTGGTGGCCATCCTGGTTAAGTGTGCCTTGAATTCTAAGTAAATTACTCACAGTGTCACCAGCAAAGCACCATTACTCCTCCTCCATGCTTCACGATGGGAACCACACATGCAGAGATCCTTTCTCCTACTCTGCCTCTCACAAAGACATGGCGATTAGAACCAAAAATCTAAGGACATATTTCCACCGGTCTAATTTCCATTGCTTGCGTTTCTTGGCCCAAGCATGTCTTATTGGTGTTCTTTAGTAGTTGTTCCTTTGCAGGAACTTGACCATGAAGGCCTGATTCACACAGTCTCCTCTGAACAGTTGATGTTGAGATGTGTCTGTTACTTGAACTCTGAAGCATTTATTTGTGCTGCATTTTCTGAGGCTGGTAACTCTAATGAATGTATCCTCTGCAACAGAGGTAACTCTGGGTCTTCCTTTCCTGTGGCGGTCCTCATGAGAGCCACTTTCATCATAGCGCTTGAAAATGCACTTGAAGAAACTTTCAAAGTTCTTGAAATGTTCCCGGATTGACTGACCTTCATGTCAAAAAGTAATGATAGTTTCTCTACTTATTTGAGCTGCTGTTGCCATAATATGGACTTGGTGTTTTATCAAATAGGGCTTTTTTCTGTATACCAACCCTACCTTGTCACAACACCACTGATTGGCTCAAACGCATTAAGAAGGAAAGAAATTCCACAAATTAACTTTTAACAAGGGACACCTGTTCACTGAAATGTATTCCAGGGGACGACCTCGTGAAGCTGGTTGAGAGATTGCCAAATGTGTGCAAAACTGTCATCAAGGCAAAGGGTGGCTACTTTGAAGAATCTCAAATATAAAATATATTTTGATTTGTTTGATGCTTTTTTTGGTTACTACATGATTCCATGTTATTTCATAGTTTTCTTGTCTTCACTATTATTCTACAATGTAGAAAATTGTAAAAAAATAAATAAATAAAAAAACTTGAATGAATAGGTGTGCCCAAACTTTTGACTGGTACTGTAAGTGCTATAGCTTGGTGCTGTCCATAATGTGTTCACTAAAAGCAGATAGGCTAAGTTGATGTGGGACTGGTGAAGTGCACTGCACTCAAACCATTTGCACTTATCTGATATGCACTTATTTGAAGTGGATAGTAGTGTGAGACAGTCGGATACAGTTTGTTGTATCCTTACATAGCCATATGTGTTATGTTGTGTTTAGGCCCCATGGAGGAGCTGCACAGCCTGGACCCTCGCAGGCAGGAGCTTCTGGAGGCCAGGTTCATGGGTGCGGTCAGCGGCAACACCGTAGGAAGCAGCGCCAGCGGCGGGGCCAAGGTGACAGACACACCCGTTATTACGCAATTACTATCTCACACATAAATACTATAACGCACACGTGCAGGTTTTTACTCATACCAGACACACCAAAAAGTTTTTTTTAAAGGCAAGCACATGAAAATGACACATTACACACACACACTCTTAAACAGTTATGTCTGACTTGTCTGTATGTCCAGGGTCTGGCCAACGAGTGCTCCAACCACAGCTATGGCAGTCTCGGCTCTTCCAGCGACAAAGAGTCAGAGGTGAGACACACACACTATGCAGAGACAATGTCAGTGAGGGACGGGTCTGGCCTAGTTTCAGTGATTAGATGTCACACCATATCACCGACACACAGGTGGTTTACTCGCTGTTAAAAGAAAAGACGCCATTTAGTTTGAGTGGAGACAGGGAAGGCAGGCATTTTGTCTATGTAGCCATTTACATTTTTGGAACCATGGACAGTTAATCAGGAGACTGAATGATATCTTTGTTTGTCCTTGCATGACCCACCTCAATCTTTCTCTTTCCTCCCTCTTTCAACCTTCCTCGCTATCTTTCCTCCATCCCTGTCTCACCCTCTCCTCACTCTCTTTTTAATGTATCTTTCTCTCCCTAGAACTCTGATATGAAGAGGGGGAGTTCTCCTGCATATTCTGTACGTACTCTTCCTTCCTACTGTCCTACCCCCCACCACCACCACCACACACACTCATACACTCTCTTCCTAAGGGGACACACGAATGTCAGAAAAGTGATTTACTATTTGTTTATTCTCAGACCCCTGAGAAGAAGCACTCTGAGTCGCCCAGAGGAAGGAAGAGGAAAGCTGACATCCAATCGGAGAACAGCCAGGGTATGACACATACATACAGTGCCTTCAGAAAGTATGCACACCCCTTGCAAAAAGGCATTAAAATTGGAAGAAATTTGGCAAAGAAACAAACTTTATGTCATGAATTCAAAGCATTATATTTAAGGCAAATCCAAAACAACTCTGAATAGCCGAGTTACACTTTTGACTAAATCTGCTTTATAATCTATGGCAAGACTTGAAAATGGCTGTCTAGCAATGATCAATAACCAACTTGACAGAGCTTGACTTGTAAAAAGAATAATATGCAAATATTGTACAATCCAGGTGTGCAAAGCTCTTAGAGACTTATCCAGAAAGACTCACAGCTGTAATCGCTGCCAAAGATGATTCTAGCATGTATTGACTCAGGGCTGTGAATACTTATGTAAATAAGATATTTCCATTTAACTAGGCAAGTCAGTTAAGAACAAATTCGAATTTTCAATGACGGCCTAGGAACAGTGGGTTAACTGCCTTGTTCAGGGGCAGAATGACAGATTTTTACCTTGTCAGCTCAGGGATTCGATCTTGCAACCTTTTGGTTACTAGTCCAACGCTCTAACGAGTAGGCTACCTGCCACCACATTTTCAATACATTCGCTGAAGTTTCTAAACATGGTTTCATTTTGTCATTATGGGGTCTAGATGGGTGAGGAGAAAAATCTATTTCATCCATTTTGAATTCAGGCTGTAACACGACAAAATGTGAAAAAAGTCAAGGGGTTTGAATACTTTCTTAAGGCACTGTACCTGTTTTCTATGATTGTGTTTTGTAATCCTGTCTTTCATTTTATATTTGCATGTGATGTGTGTGTCTTTGTAATTACAGGGCTCATTTGTAAAAGAGACCTTGGTCTCAACCTGACTCCCTGTCAAAAATAAATAAATGTTTCAATAAAATAAAAATAAAAACAACAGTCGTTATAAACAGGGGTGAAATGATCTGGTCAGGACCTGAAGGAATTTTAGATTCTCCTTGGTACTTGATTTATTTTCATTTCAAAGTCACTCACTCGCAAGCTCCCTGTCGGTAGTCGGGCCCTTCCATTAGACAATGTATATTCTGAATGTCACATGGTATCACTCAGTTAAACAAGGTATATTGAATGTCACATGGTATCACTCAGTTAAACAAGGTATATTGAATGTTACATGGTATCACTCAGTTAAACAAGGTAAACTATATATACAAAAGTATGTGGACACCTCTTCAAATTAGTGGATTAGGCTATTTCAGCCACACCTGTTGCTGAAAGGTGTTTAAAATCGAGCACACTGCCATGCAATCTCCATAGACAAACATTGGCAGTAGAATGGTCTTACTGAAGAGCTCAGTGACTTTAAACGTGGCACCATCATAGGATGCCATCTTTCTAACAAGTCAGTCCATTCAATTTCTGCCCTGCTAGAGCTGCCCCAGTCAACTGTAAGTGCTGTTATTCTGAAGTGGAAACCTCTAGATGCAACAATGCTTCAGCCGCGAAGTGGTAGGCCACACAAGCTCACAGAACGGGACCGCCAAGTGCTGAAGCTCATAGCGTGTAAAAATTGTCTGTCTTTGGTTGCAACACTCACTACCGAGTTCCAAATTGCCTCTGGAAGCAACGTCAGCACAAGAACTGTTCGTCAGGAGCTTCATGAAATGGATTTCTATGGCCTAGCAGCTGCACACACACACAAGCCTAAGATTACCATGTGCAATGCCAAGCGTCGGCTGGAGTGGTGTAAAGCTCTCCGCCATTGGACTCTGGAGCAGTGGAAATGTGTTCTTTGGCGTGATGAATTATACTTAACCATCTGCTGTCCGACCGACTATTCATGGTTTGGCGGATGCCAGGAGAAAGCTAACTGCCCCAGTGCATAGTGCCAACTGTAAAGTTTGGTGGCGGAGGAATAATGGTCTGGGTCTGTTTTTCATGATTCGGGCTAGAGCCCTTAGTTTCAGTGAAGGGACATCTTAATGCTACAGCATACAATGACATTCTAGACGATTCTGTGCTTCCAACTTTGTGGCAACAGTTTGGGGAAGACCCTTTCCTGTTACAACATGACAATGCCCTTATGCACAAAGCAAGGTCCATACAGAAATTGTTTGTTGACATCGGTGTGGAAGAACTTGAGTGGCCTGCACAGAGCCCTGACCTCAACCACATCGGCACATTTGGCATCAATTGGAACATTGACTGCGAGCCAGGCCTAACCACCCAACATCATTGCCCGATCTCACTAATGCTCTTGTCGCTGAATGGAAGAAAGTCCCCTCAGAAATGTTCCAACATCTAGTGGAAAACCTTTCCAGAATGCCTGGAAGCTGTTTTAGCATCAAAAGGGCACAAACTCCATATCAATGCCCATGATTTTGGAATGAGATCTTCGACGAGCAGGTGTCCACATACGTTTGTTCATGAAACTGAAGGCACGAACCACTGCTTTTAATCAGGGCAAGGTGTCTGGTAACATGACTGAATACAAACAGTGCAGCTATTCCCTCCGCAAGGCTATCAAACAAGCTAAGCGCCAGTACAGAGACAAAGTAGAATCTCAATTCAACGGCTCAGACACAAGAGGTATGTGGCAGGGTCTACAGTCAATCACGGACTACAGGAAGAAACCCAGCCCAGTCACGGACCAGGATGTCTTGCTCCCAGGCAGACTAAATAACTTTTTTGCCCGCTTTGAGGACAATACAGTGCCACTGACACGGCCTGCAACGGAAACATGCGGTCTCTCCTTCACTGTAGCCGAAGTGAGTAAGACATTTAAACGTGTTAACCCTCGCAAGGCTGCAGGCCCAGACGGCATCCCCAGCCGCGCCCTCAGAGCATGCGCAGACCAGCTGGCCGGTGTGTTTACGGACATATTCAATCAATCCCTATACCAGTCTGCTGTTCCCACATGCTTCAAGAGGGCCACCATTGTTCCTGTTCCCAAGAAAGCTAAGGTAACTGAGCTAAACGACTACCGCCCCGTAGCACTCACATCCGTCATCATGAAGTGCTTTGAGAGACTAGTCAAGGACCACATCACCTCCACCCTACCTGACACCCTTGACCCACTCCAATTTGCTTACCGCCCAAATAGGTCCACAGATGATGCAATCTCAACCACACTGCACACTGCCCTAACCCATCTGGACAAGAGGAATACCTATGTGAGAATGCTGTTCATCGACTACAGCTCGGCATTCAACACCATAGTACCCTCCAAGCTCGTCATCAAGCTCGAGACCCTGGGTCTCGACCCCGCCCTGTGCAACTGGGTACTGGACTTCCTGACGGGCCGCCCCCAGGTGGTGAGGGTAGGCAACAACATCTCCTCCCCGCTGATCCTCAACACTGGGGCCCCACAAGGGTGCGTTCTGAGCCCTCTCCTGTACTCCCTGTCCACCCACGACTGCGTGGCCACGCACGCCTCCAACTCAATCATCAAGTTTGCGGACGACACAACAGTGGTAGGCTTGATTACCAACAACGACGAGACGGCCTACAGGGAGGAGGTGAGGGCCCTCGGAGTGTGGTGTCAGGAAAATAACCTCACACTCAACGTCAACAAAACTAAGGAGATGATTGTGGACTTCAGGAAACAGCAGAGGGAACACCCCCATCCACATCGATGGAACAGTAGTGGAGAGGGTAGCAAGTTTTAAGTTCCTCGGCATACACATCACAGACAAACTGAATTGGTCCACTCACACAGACAGCATCGTGAGGAAGGCGCAGCAGCGCCTCTTCAACCTCAGGAGGCTGAAGAAATTCGGCTTGTCACCAAAAGCACTCACAAACTTCTACAGATGCACAATCGAGAGCATCCTGGCGGGCTGTATCACCGCCTGGTATGGCAACTGCACCGCCCTCAACCGTAAGGCTCTCCAGAGGGTAGTGAGGTCTGCACAACGCATCACCGGGGGCAAACTACCTGCCCTCCAGGACACATACACCACCCGATGCTACAGGAAGGCCATAAAGATCATCAAGGACATCAACCACCCGAGCCACTGCCTGTTCACCCCGCTGTCATCCAGAAGGCGAGGTCAGTACAGGTGCATCAAAGCTGGGACCGAGAGACTGAAAAACAGCTTCTATCTCAAGGCCATCAGACTGTTAAACAGCCACCACTAACATTGAGTGGCTACTGCCAACACACTGTCAATGACACTGACTCTACTCCAGCCACTTTAATCATGGGAATTGATGGGAAATGATGTAAATATATCACTAGCCACTTTAAACAATGCTACCTTATATAATGTTACTTACCCTACATTATTCATCTCATATGTGCATACGTTGATACTGTACTCTATATCATCGACTGCATCCTTATGTAATACATGTATCACTAGCCACTTTAACTATGCCACTTGGTTTACATACTTATCTCATATGTATATACTGTACTCGATATCATCTACTGTATCTTGCCTATGCTGCTCTGTACCATCACTCATTCATATATCCTTATGTACATATTCTTTATCCCCTTACACTGTGTATAAGACAGTAGTTTTTTTGGAATTGTTAGTTAGATTACTTGTTCGTTATTACTGCATTGTCGGAACTAGAAGCACAAGCATTTCGCTACACTCGCATTAACATCTGCTAACCATGTGTATGTGACAAATAAAATTTGATTTGATTTGATTTGAAGTGTATGTTCTGAATGTCACTCTCCGTTAAACAAGGTGACACAGTGTCATTGTTACATTCTGTTGTAAGGTCCCTGGGCTGTGCTAACCTCTGTATCTGTGTTAATGCGTTGCTAACCCACGGTATCTGCTCTGTGTTCTCCTCCACCACAGGGAAGACTTCCACACGGGGGCCCAAGATCAGTGACTACTTTGATGTGAGTGTCGTATTATGTAGTTGTTCCAGACTCGTTATTTATATGCACTTTGTGTTCTCTCTGTGTAAGTTAAACTAAATGTAAGCCTTCCATGGGCCAAGCTGGTTGGTCTTGACTCGCAAGATGTTTAGTGAGATGCAGCCTATGTGGAGTTGCCAGAAAACGCTAACATCCTGTTTTCAGGGATACAGTATTTTCAATCTAACTTCCATTTCCGCTGAAAAATGGTAGGGACTCTGCTCAGGCATCTTTCTACGCCTGCTATGTTAGGTTAAGTGAGATGATTGGTGATTGGGTCGTGGTGTGATGATTGTGATTGGTTGACATTGTGAATTTCCCAACTTGAGACATTCTTCTATATACTATGAAAGTCCCATGTACTTCCTGGATCATGTCCCTTGCTGTTTTAAGAATGGGATTCCACAAATGTGTCCTCAAATTTATGCATGTCTTCAAATATTTGAGAAAGCAGTCATTTAAGATGCATGTAAAATTATATTCCTATTAGTGGATTATTTACTTCTACCCAATGCCTTTAAGGTTTTCCATAATTAAAAATAGAATGCAATGGAAACCCTTTATTATTATTATTATTATAATAATATTTTTTTTTTTTTCTCGTTTTATTTTGAGATTTGTATATATACAGTGCCTTGCGAAAGTATTCGGCCCCCTTGAACTTTGCGACCTTTTGCCACATTTCAGGCTTCAAACATAAAGATATAAAACTGTATTTTTTTGTGAAGAATCAACAACAAGTGGGAAACAATCATGAAGTGGAACGACATTTATTGGATATTTCAAACTTTTTTAACAATCAAAAACTGAAAAATTGGGCGTGCAAAATTATTCAGCCCCTTTACTTTCAGTGCAGCAAACTCTCTCCAGAAGTTCAGTGAGGATCTCTGAATGATCCAATGTTGACCTAAATGACTAATGATGATAAATACAATCCACCTGTGTGTAATCACGTCTCCGTATAAATGCACCTGCACTGTGATAGTCTCAGAGGTCCGTTAAAAGCGCAGAGAGCATCATGAAGAACAAGGAACACACCAGGCAGGTCCGAGATACTGTTGTGAAGAAGTTTAAAGCCGGATTTGGATACAAAAAGATTTCCCAAGCTTTAAACATCCCAAGGAGCACTGTGCAAGCGATAATATTGAAATGGAAAGAGTATCAGACCACTGCATATCTACCAAGACCTGGCCGTCCCTCTAAACTTTCAGCTCATACAAGGAGAAGACTGTTCAGAGATGCAGCCAAGAGGCCCATGATCACTCTGGATGAACTGCAGAGAACTACAGCTGAGGTGGGAGACTCTGTCCATAGGACAACAATCAGTCGTATATTGCACAAATCTGGCCTTTATGGAAGAGTGGCAAGAAGAAAGCCATTTCTTAAAGATATCCATAAAAAGTGTCGTTTAAAGTTTGCCACAAGCCACTTGGGAGACACACCAAACATGTGGAAGAAGGTGCTCTGGTCAGATGAAACCAAAATTGAACTTTTTGGCAACAATGCAAAACGTTATGTTTGGCGTAAAAGCAACACAGCTCATCACCCTGACCACACCAACCCCACTGTCAAACATGGTGGTGGCAGCATCATGGTTTGGGCCTGCTTTTCTTCAGATGAAGATGGTTCAAATTGATGGGAAGATGGATGGAGCCAAATACAGGACCATTCTGGAAGAAAACCTGATGGAGTCTGCAAAAGACCTGAGACTGGGACGGAGATTTGTCTTCCAACAAGACAATGATCCAAAACATAAAGCAAAATCTACAATGGAATGGTTCAAAAATAAACATATCCAGGTGTTAGAATGGCCAAGTCAAAGTCCAGACCTGAATCCAATCGAGAATCTGTGGAAAGAACTGAAAACTGCTGTTCACAAATGCTCTCCATCCAACCTCACTGAGCTCGAGCTGTTTTGCAAGGAGGAATGGGAAAAAATTTCAGTCTCTCGATGTGCAAAACTGATAGAGACATACCCCAAGCGACTTACAGCTGTAATCGCAGCAAAAGGTGGTGCTACAAAGTATTAACTTAAGGGGCTGAATAATTTTGCACGCCCAATTTTTCAGTTTTTGATTTGTTAAAAAAGTTTGAAATATCCAATAAATGTCGTTCCACTTCATGATTGTGTCCCACTTGTTGTTGATTCTTCACAAAAAAATACAGTTTTATATCTTTATGTTTGAAGCCTGAAATGTGGCAAAAGGTCGCAAAGTTCAAGGGGGCCGAATACTTTCGCAAGGCACTGTATATATGTGTGTGTGTGTGTGTGTGTGTGTGTGTGTGTGTGTGTGTGTGTGTGTGTGTGTATATGTATCTATATAAAAATTTTACTTTTTACCCCTTTTTCGTGATATCCAATTGGTAGTTAGTCTTGTCCCATCGCTGCAACTCCCGTACGGACTCGGGAGAGGCGAAGGTCGAGTGCGTCCTCCGAAACACAATCCAACCAAGCCGCACTACTTCTTTACACACTACCCGCTTAACCCGTCAGCCAGCTCCACCAATGTGTTGAAGGAAACACAGTACAACTAGCGACTGAAGTCAGTGTGCACAGCGCCCGGCACGCCACAGGAGTCACTAGAGCGTGATGGGACAAGAAAATCCCGGCCAGCCAAACCCTGCCCTAACCCGGACGACGCTGGGCCAATTGTGCGCTGCCTCATGGGTCTCCTGGTCTCGGCCGGCTGCAACATAACCTGGGATCGAACCCGGGTCTGTAGTGAGGGCTCTAGCACCTTACACTTCGAACACACCGACAACGTCAGTGCATTTTGGTACACCAGAATTACATTCATTTCCAATGAAACTCTGCGTTTGCCTCGCCGCGTTGCAAAGGCAGTTGCAGTGCGTTCATTGTGGTGCATGCGTTGGATTTATCGAATGTATGTGTCAAACTATATGTGTAGACAGCTTGACAGAAATGGTAGCAGAAGGTGAATGTTGAACTTTTGTTGCATACATTTCCAGATGATGCTGCGACTATTTTGCGCAACGACGCTGTCGGTGTGTTGGAAGCATTAGACCACTGCGTCACTTGGGAGAATGGAAAACTTTAATGAAAGCCATTAGGTAGAACAAAATTAATCCACAAATACAAATATAATTATACATATATCTTAAATGAATGCATTCAAAAACCGTATGGGGCATGATCCAAGAAGTAGGCGGGACTTTCATAGTGTATTGCTGGGCAATATGTATGTGATGTCACTTCCTGTTCCTCACCCTGCTGTTTCCTATGTGTAGTTCCAGGGGGGGAGTGGCTCCAGTCCGGTGAGGGCTCTACCCCAGTTCCTCCGCTCACCACAGAACTCCCACCAAGGTGCTCACTCTGCACCTGGCTCTAACGTACGTATACACACGTGGTAGGACCTTTTTGGGCTTTGGTGTGTGTTTCATCACCTTGTTTATAACAGTGTTGTATGTGTGTTGTCTCTCTGTAGATGAGACAGAACAGCTCCTCTCCTACCAGTCTGTGTTTCGGAGATCACCTGATGAACCACAAAGCCTCCTCCAGCAAGTGTGTTCAGGTAAGACTTGCACACTCTCTCTTTCCTCAAACTCTTATCACATCTCTTTACACTCCTCATACCTGTCACACTTCTTTCTCACCTACTCCTCTCCTGTCTCTCTCCAGACAGAGTTGACAGGTCTGAAACTGGCTGCTCTGGAGAGCAACAAGAGTCTGGACCTGGAGAAGAAAGAGGGACGCATAGATGACCTGCTTAGGGTGAGTTTAGGTGCTAGTTAGGGTACTACAGGTGATGGGTAGAGGTTGTACTAGTTAGGGTACTACAGGTGATGGGTAGAGGTTGTACTAGTTAGGGTACTACAGGTGATGGGTAGAGGTTGTACTAGTTAGGGTACTACAGGTGATGGGTAGAGGTTATACTAGTTGGGGTACTACAGGTAATGGGTAGAGGTTGTACTAGTTAGGGTACTACAGGTGATGGGTAGAGGTTGTACTAGTTAGGGTACTACAGGTGTGGGTAGAGATGGTACTAGTTAGGGTACAATAGGTGTTAGGGTACTACAGGTGATGGGTAGAGGTTGTACTAGTTAGGGTACTATAGGTGATGGGTAGAGGTTGTACTAGTTAGGGTACTATAGATGATGGGTAGAGGTTGTACTAGTTAGGGTACTATAGGTGATGGGTAGAGGTTGTACTAGTTAGGGTACTATAGGTGATGGGTAGAGGTTGTACTAGTTAGGGTACTACAGGTGATGGGTAGAGGTTGTACTAGTTAGGGTACTATAGGTTATAGGTAGAGGTTGTACTAGTTAGGGTACTATAGGTTATAGGTAGAGGTTGTACTAGTTAGGGTACTACAGGTGATGGGTAGAGGTTGTACTAGTTAGGGTACTATAGGTGATGGGTAGAGTGTGTACTAGTTAGGGTACTATAGATGATGGGTAGAGGTTGTACTAGTTAGGGTACTATAGGTGATGGGTAGAGGTTGTACTAGTTAGGGTACTACAGGTGATGGGTAGAGGTTGTACTAGTTAGGGTACTATAGGTGATGGTTAGAGGTTGTACTAGTTAGGGTACTACAGGTGATGGGTAGAGGTTGTACTAGTTAGGGTACTATAGGTGATGGTTAGAGGTTGTACTAGTTAGGGTACTACAGGTGATGGGTAGAGGTTGTACTAGTTAGGGTACTATAGGTGATGGTTAGAGGTTGTACTAGTTAGGGTACTACAGGTGATGGGTAGAGGTTGTACTAGTTAGGGTACTACAGGTGATGGGTAGAGGTTGTACTAGTTAGGGTACTATAGGTGATGGGTAGAGGTTGTACTAGTTAGGGTACTACAGGTGATGGGTAGAGGTTGTACTAGTTAGGGTACTATAGGTGATGGTTAGAGGTTGTACTAGTTAGGGTACTACAGGTGATGGGTAGAGGTTGTGTACTGTTGTGTGTTTATACATGTATTGTTTTCCTCCAGGCCAACTGTGACCTGAGGAGACAGATTGATGAACAGCAGAAACTCCTGGAGAAATACAAGGAGAGACTGAACAAATGCATCACAATGAGCAAGAAACTACTCATAGAGAAGGTGTTGATTTGTTTGTATGGATGTCTGTTACTGACACAAGCCCATGTGCGATTGTGTAACTGGCGTCTATTTGTGTGTATGTAGAGCACCCAGGAGAAGCAGTCGTGCAGAGAGAAGAGCATGCAGGACCGTCTCAGACTGGGTCACTTCACCACTGTACGACATGGAGCCTCCTACACTGAACAGTGGACCGACGGATACGCATTCCAGAACCTTGTCAAGTGAGAATACACACACTTCACAAACCCACATAATATACTGTATGTACATGGTCTGCTCTCCAAAGCATAATGAAACGATAACATTTCCTATGACCTGTTATGTGTAATATGACTTTCTTTTGACCTGTTATATGTGATTACTTTCTTATGACCTGCTATAACACTTTATAAACCCCCCCCCCCACACACACACACACTCTCTCTGTGTGTAGGCAGCAGGAGGGTATCAACCAGCAGAGAGAGGAGATCGAGCGTCAGAGGAAGCTGCTAGCCAAAAGGAAGCCTCCCAACCCCTCCTCCTCCCCCTCCCTCTCCTTAGGAACCACCTCCGAACCCAAACAGCGCAAAGCCAAGGTTGTAAACGGCAATGACCCCGACCCCTTCCTCAAACCCTCCCTGCCTCAGATGTGAGTACACACACACACTGAGGGACACACACACTTGTACATACAGGCATGCATGCGCACGGGCAGATGGATACACACACTTTTGTGTTGTTGGTGCAGTGACGTTTATCAACTCTTTTTTTTTAGGTTGACTCTGGCTGAGTATCATGAGCAGGAGGAGATCTTCAAGCTTCGCCTGGGACACCTGAAGAAGGTTGGTTTCACTATGAACACAAACATGTTTGTTCAAAGTACTATTGTCCCGGATCCCAAAATGAATACGATTAACTGTCTGAGTAATGTGGTTGACTGTCTCTCAGGAGGAGGCTGAGATCCAGGCAGAGCTGGAGAGGTTGGAGAGGGTGAGGAACCTCCACATCCGAGAGCTGAAGAGGATCAACAATGAGGACAGCTCATCGTAAGTACAAGACAGGAAGACGCAATCATATAGAAGTACTGACCCCAGCTCTGTCTCCTGGTTCAAAACCCAACCCTAGTGCCTACCTATCCGTAGGCCAGTAGCTATAGTGTGGCTGACTGCCAAGTTGATACTTTCTAGGTGTTCATAAGATAATAATTGTAATATACTATAGGAAGCAGCCTGTTCAGTCTATCTGTCTGTCTGTCAGGTTTAAAGACCACCCCACTCTGAATGAGAGGTACCTGCTGCTGTATCTGCTAGGCAGAGGTGGCTTCAGTGAAGTCTATAAGGTATGGATTGACTACTAGTATGTGCTTGTGAATGATTATTAAGAGATTCTAGATCCATACTGTACCTGTGCTTGTGAGTGTTTGTCTGATGTGTGTTCTGTGTCTTCAGGCCTTTGACCTGTTTGAGCAGCGCTACGCAGCCGTTAAAATCCACCAACTCAACAAGAACTGGAGAGAGGAGAAGAAGGAGAACTACCACAAGTATGAGACGCAGAATTTACAACCAAGTTTACATCCAAGTTTTAAACGTTATTTGACCAGACTTGCTTACACACAATATTGTTTTCTGTCCCAGGCATGCCTGTAGAGAATACCGGATACACAAACAGCTGGACCATCCCAGAATAGTCAAACTCTACGACTACTTCTCCCTGGATACAGACACGTAAGTGACGTTTTACCCCAAATATAGTACAGTTCTTTCACAGATCAGATGAAGGAGAGGAAGCCATTTTAGACTGTTGAGATGCCTCTTAGGTTATAGTTAATGGAGTCCATTGTCTTCTCTGTTTCTCTTGCTCACACTCTTTCTCTGTTTTTCTCTTGTGGTGGAATTATTGTAATCGAGAGGATTTCAAAAACAATCAAACTTAATTATTTAATTAGTGCAGTAATGGAGCTGGTCGGTAACCACCCCTGGAGGTGATCACTGAGAACTCAACAAGCTGGTTTGAGCCACAGCATTTTATAGCAAAGTCCATTCTCCTTCAGTCTACATGACTAACAACAGATGTATGGAATGGGATGTATGGAAGGTTAAGATTTGTATGAAAGATACTTATAATTCACAGCAGACAGTATCTGTCCTCATTGTGTAGAGACCAAGGTCTGGCCCACCAACTCCATACTGGAGCCATCTCCCACTGGTACCTGAGTACAGAAACAGTAACTCATGCTCTGGAATGCGGTATCACCCAAAGACATCGTAAATCTCCTGCCAGTGTTACATCTCCCAGAGGCCCACTTTCAGTTCGTACAGACACAATAGAGTTATAAGAACCCTCTATTCTGTTGCATAATACAACCATTTGATGCAATTACAACATTATAACATGATCTTGCAATTTTGCCATCACATGCCCCCATTTTGAGAGTCCTCTCAACTTAAAAGAAAATTACAAGATTTAAAAAACATGAATTCATATGTAGAAATTGCATACATTCTTCAAAAACCAAGAAGCAGGAAAGCAATAACTCATTGTATGGGTTCCTGCTCGTGACTGACTGACCAGAGATGGCGCCGACAGAGATGGTCGTCTCGCTTCGCGTTCTTAGGAAACTATGCAGTATTTTGTTTTTTTATGTATTATTTCTTACATTGTTACCCCAGGAAATCTAAAGTCTTATTACATACAGCCGGGAAGAACTATTGGATATAAGAGCAACGTCAACTTAAAAACATTACGACCAGGAATACGACTTTCCCGAAGCGGATCCTCTGTTCGGACCACCACCCAGGACAATGGATCAGATCCCGGTAGGTGACCCAAAAAAACAGCGCCGCAGACTGAGCGGTCTTCTGGTCAGGCTCCGTAGCCTGTCACATCACTATCCGCTCCCGAGTATACTACTCGCCAATGTCCAGTCTCTTGACAACAAGGTAGACGAAATTAGAGCAAGGGTTGCCTTCCAGAGAGACATCAGAGATTGTATCATTCTCTGTTTCACTGAAACATGGCTCACTCGGGATATGTTATCAGAATCGATACAGCCACCCGGTATCTTCACGCATCGCGCCAACAGAAACCTCTCGTAACAGGAAGGGCGGGGGTGTATGCCTTATGATTAACGAGTCGTGGTGTGATCATAATAACATACAAACATACGGGACTTAGGTCCTTTTGTTCATCTGACCTAGAATTCCTTACAATCAAATGCCGACCGCATTATCTACCAAGAGAATTCTCTTCGATTATAATCACAGCCGTGTACCCCCCCCGACGCAGACACCTCGACGGCCCTGAAAGAACTGCATTGGACTCTATGTAAACTGGAAACCATATTTCTTGATGCTGCATTTATTGTACCTGGGTTTTTTTCACAAAACTAATATGAAAATAAGGCGCCCTAAAGTGTATCAGTATATTGATTGCATGACCCGGGCTGGCAGCATTCTGGATCATTGTTACTCTAACTTCCGCGACCCATACAAAGCCATCCTTTTGGCAAATCTGGACCAGGACTCCATTTTGTTGCTCCCAGCATATAGACAGAAACTTAAACAGGAAACGAACGCCAGTGCTCATGTCTGCTTGACGTTGGTCCGACCTATTGGATTACACGCTTCAAGATTGCTTCGATCACGTGGACTGGGATATGTTCTGGATAGCCTCAGACAACAACATTGATGTTTACGCTGATTCAGTGAGAGAGTTTATTAGCTAGTGCATCGGTGATGTTGTTCCCAGGATGACTATTACAACCTTCCTCAACCAGAAACCGTGGATTGATGGCAGCATTTGCACAAAACTGAAAGAGCAAACCATTGCTTTTAATCATGGCAAGGCGACCGGAAACATGAGCGAATACAAACAGTGTAGCTATTCCCTCCGCAAGGCAATCCAACAAGCTAAGAGTCAGTATAGAGACGAGCAGTCGCAATTCAACGGCTCAGACACGAGATGTACAGTGGGAGAACAAGTATTTGAAACACTGCCGATTTTGCAGGTTTTCCTACTTACAAAGCATGTAGAGGTCTGTCATTTTTATCATAGGTACACCTCAACTGTGAGACGGAATCTAAAACAAAAATCCAGAAAATCACATTGTATGATTTTTAAGTAATTCATTTGCATTTTATTGCATGACATAAGTATTTGATACATCAGACAAGCTGAACTTAATATTTGGTCCAGAAACCTTTGTTTGCAATTACAGAGATCATACGTTTCCTCTAGTTCTTGACCAGGTTTGCACACACTGCAGCAGGGATTTTGGCCCACTCCTCCATACAGACCTTCACCAGATCCTTCAGGTTTCGGGGCTGTCGCTGGGCAATACGGACTTTCAGCTCCCTCCAAAGATTTTCTATTGGGTTCAGGTCTGGAGACTGGCTAGGCCACTCCAGGACCTTGAGATGCTTCTTACGGAGCCACTCCTTAGTTGCCCTGGCTGTGTGTTTCGGGTCGTTGTCATGCTGGAAGACCCAGCCAAGACCCAATGCTCTTACTGGGGGAAGGAGGTTGTTGGCCAAGATCTTGAGATACATGGCCCCATCCATCCTCCCCTCAGGTGCAGTCGTCCTGTCCCCTTTGCAGAAAAGCATCCCCAAAGAATGATGTTTCCTCCTCCATGCTTCACGTTTGAGATGGTGTTCTTGGGGTTGTACTCATCCCTCTTCTTCCTCCAACTCAAAACCTACATACGTCTACTTATGGGTTGTTTAAGTTGCATCTCATTATATTCCCAGTATTACTTTACAAATCTCCAGTTGTCGATTATACACACATACAACTCATCATATTTTCATATCTGATTACGTACTCACATCATCCATTCCATGTGCGTTTTCAAGGACTCTCCCCAGCTACGAAGCAGCGCTCCAAACATACTCCCAGTGGAACCAAAAAAATGTACTTTTATTTCCCGTACAATGACCGGCCTGTCATGGGATCCTCAGCGGTTCTCTAACCTCCCAGGAACCACAAAGTCTAGGCTCCCAGAAACTATAGACTTGCTGCTAACGTCCCTCTCTCAATACTGCCCGAGATATTCTATGATGAATTACATTAAGTCAACATTTCTTAACCAAATTTCAATCATCTTATTATGCAAATGTTTATCTTATTTACACACTCACACAGTACTGTTCCCAAACACATTTAAACAATATTTTTATAACCTGCGGGAATGGTTTATAGCTTTCACATAGTTACTTAACTATTTGAAACCATTGCATACCATTAACTTATCTACTAATTATTATTTATCTCAGGCTCACACAGAGCCTTCATGATCACCCACACAGGATTGATCGAATGCTTACACAGAACATGACTAAATAACCATCGACACAGGATTGGTAAGATGTCCTCACAGAACATCATTGAAAGGTTACCCAGAGACTTGCGGCCACACAGAAAGCTTCTACAAAGATTACCCGCACAGGATTTCAAACCCTGTCTATATGAACAGGGAAACCCATAACATTATCAAAATATAGCCTTATTAGTGGTCCCACAACAGGGCGTTTAGTAAACAAATCGAAACGCTCGTGCAACTTCCAGCGGTAAGGTCGGACGAAAATTCCGCTGGAAGTTGCACGAGCGTTTCGATTTGTTTACCAAACACCCTAACAAAAGGAGGTATATGGACATAAATGATGAACTTGATCAAACAAATCAAACATTTATCGTGGAACTGGGATTCCTGGGAGTGCATTCTGATGAAGATCATCAAAGGTAAGTTAATATTTATAATGCTATTTCTGACTAATGTTGACTGCGCAACATGGCGGATTTTTGGCTGTTTTGGGCTCTGAGCTCCGTAGTCAGATTATTGCATGGTATGCTTTTTTCGTTGTTTTTTAAAACAAATCTGACACAGCAGTTGCATTAAGGAGAAGGTTATCTAAAGTTCCATGCATAACACTTGTATTTTCATCAACATTTATTTGGAGTATTTCTGTAAATTGATGTGGCTCTCTGCAAAATCACAGCATGTTTTGGAACTACTTAACATAAACACGCCAATGTAAAATGCGATTTTTGGATATAAATATGAATTTTATCGAACAAAACATACATGTATTGTGTAACATGAAGTCCTATGAGTGTCATCTGATGAAGATCATCAATGGTTAGTGATTTATTTTATCTCTATTTTTGTGACTCCTCTCTTTGGCTGGAAAAATGGCTGGGTTTTTCTGTGACTTGGTGGTGACCTAACATAATCATTTGTGGAGTTGTCGCTGTAAAGCATTTTTTAGATCAGAAACTGTGGCTGGATTAACAAGAATGTTATCTTTAAAATGGTGCCTAATACTTGTATGTTTGAGAAATTAGATTTATGAGATTTCTGTTGATTTGTATTTGGCGCACTGCAATTTCATTGGCTGTTGGCGAGGGGTACCCCGTTCCCAGACAAGTTAACAAAAGTTTTTATCAATTACATACACGTTAGAATTTGAACTTCACTAAAGTCAGATGCCTAGCAAGGCGTCACCTGCACTCTCGTTCTTCATTCAATACGTCAACCTCACCAATCCTACTGTGATCAACCCAGTACCACGGATCTGGACTTTTGGTCGCCCACAACTGGCTAATTAACAATCATGTCCAAGGATTCCGCACTTAAGAACACTCTCATCAACACAACTCAGTCCTGCTAGTCACCCCAGCTGTGGCCCTCTTAAGGAACACCTCGCTCTAAGTGTACACTCAACAGGGGCTTTTGTTATTTTTTGTTGTTTTTCTTTTTTATCTTTTCATCACTTGTTCAGTTAATGTCTAATTAGTACTATTAATTCTGTGCATGTTCAAGTCTCACCCTTAATCCAATTCTGTATCCATTCAGCTGACGCTCTCAGCCAGGTGGGGATCCGATCTGCTCCAAATAGTGGAGAATGGCTTTCCCCTGGTTGCATCTAATCCAACTACCCATGCACGGTTAACCTGAGTTTCACTGGGAACAATCAGATAAATTGAAGTTTATCGTCCCATCCTCGTCGCCAAAATTGTGGTGGATTTTTTGTAATCAAAAGGAGAGACTAAGATTTCTTCAAAAAAAAATCAAAATTTATTATTTAATTACTGCAGTAAGGGAGCTGGTCGGTAATCACCCCTGGAGGTGACCACTGAGAACTCAACAAGCTGGTTTGAGCCACAGCATTTTATAGCAAAGTCCATTCTCCTTCAGTCTACATGACTAACAAAAGATGTATGGAATGGGTCAAAGTGTTAAGATTTGTATGAAAGATACTTATAATTCACAGCAGACAGTATTGGCTGTAAAAACTGTTCTCATTGTGTAGAAACCAGAGTCTGGCCCCAAGACATCTCCCTGATATCACCCAAAGACATCGTAAATCTCCTGTCAGTGTTGAATCTCCCAGAGGCCCACTTTCAGTTCACACAGACACAATAGAGTTATACGAATCCTCTATTCTGTTGCAAAAACAACCATTTGATGCAATTACAGCATTATAACATAATCTTGCAATTTTGCTCTCACGCTTTCTCTTTCTGTCTCTTTCTCTCTGCCTTTAGGTTCTGTACGGTTCTAGAGTTCTGTGAGGGGAACGACTTGGACTTCTATCTGAAACAGAACAAGCTGATGTCAGAGAAGGAGGCGCGGTCTATCGTCATGCAGATAGTTAATGCCCTGCGATACCTCAATGAGATCAAACCCCCCATCATACACTATGACCTCAAACCAGGTACACACACACACCCGCTACGACCTCAAACCAGTTACACACACACCACAGGAGGCTGCTGAGGGGAGGACAGCTCATAATAATGTCTTGAACAGAGTAAATGGAATGGTATCAAACACCTGGAAACCATGTGTCTGTATTTGATACCATTCCACTGATTCCACTCCAGTCATTACCACAAACCCGTCCTCCCCAATTAAGGTGCCACCAACCTCCTGTGACACACACACACTACAACCTCAAACCAGGCACACACACAAACACACTCGTTGACACAGTGACTCATGTTTGTGTCTGTGACATACACACATACTCAACTCACGCCTCTTGTGCAGGTAATATCTTGCTGGTGGATGGGACTGCATGTGGAGAGATAAAGATCACAGACTTTGGGCTGTCTAAGATCATGGATGATGACAACTATGGTGTGGACGGCATGGATCTCACATCACAGGGAGCTGGCACATACTGGTGAGACACGACACACAAATAGTTATATTAGTTTTTTTTCTATTGTATATTGTTTCTTCATGTTTTCCTCTTGTACAGGTACCTTCCCCCAGAGTGTTTTGTAGTAGGCAAGGAGCCTCCTAAGATCTCTAACAAAGTGGACGTCTGGTCAGTCGGGGTCATCTTCTTCCAGTGCCTCTATGGACGGAAGGTAAGCACTCACACTCATTGGGGTACCTCTGAAGTGTACTCATTTTATTTTTCTCAGTGATCAGGGCCTAAAATTAACACCTGCCAAATGCGGGTACATTTTGGCATTGGCGGGTAAGATGTCTATTTTACTAGCCTCGTTGGCGGGTGGTCAGGGCTTCACAGTTTGAGCATGTCACTTGCATTTGTGAATTAAAAAAAACTTAATTATGATAAAGTGTATAGTCAAATAAATACTGCAGTAGTTGTTTTCAAAGTAAAAGTTGGTCTAATTTACTTATAGCAAAAATCTACTGAAATGAGACTTTGTCCTTGTGTTTCTTGGCTATTTCCATTGTTTTGTTCACAAGCGAGGTTGTTTTCTATGTTTGAGTTTCTACTGCTAGGGAGAGAAGACAATGCTTCTACTAACTAGTCAGACTCAATCTCACAGGAACAAACATGACAGGAACAAACATGACTGGAGGTTACCACGGTAACCCCCCACCCTTAAAGGGGCAGGTGAACATATTTGTCATCTGTGACACATCTGTCATCTGTGACATTTCGGTTAAAAGACTC
The DNA here is from genome assembly GCF_018296145.1 of Oncorhynchus tshawytscha. Classification (NCBI taxonomy): domain Eukaryota; kingdom Metazoa; phylum Chordata; class Actinopteri; order Salmoniformes; family Salmonidae; genus Oncorhynchus; species Oncorhynchus tshawytscha. The sequence continues at coordinate 69,813,646 of NC_056438.1, forward strand.
AGGACACAAAAAATTAAATTAAACAATATACTACATTACTTCTTATTAGTAATGAATTTATTGTTTTAGAAAAATTGCAAAGCATAAGCATCTGTAATTTCTTGTAAAATAATTTACCACAGTGGTTGGTAGCCCAAAAGGTGAATTTTAGGCCCAGTCAGTTATACCTCAGTTTTGTTTTAACTGTGTGTGTGTTCATGCAGCCATTTGGCCATAACCAGTCTCAGCAGGACATCCTTCAGGAGAACACCATCCTCAAAGCCACCGAGGTCCAGTTCCCTGCCAAGCCCCAGGCCAGCACAGAGGCCAAGGTGACTCATACTTACTCTGAATTGTACACTCGTCAGGACATGTCTGAATGTGACTAGGACAGACAAAGCATGAGAAGCTGATCCATATTCTATAGATTAACTAACATCTCTCGCTCCATCTTCCTTCTCTATCTCTCCCTGTCAGGCGTTTATCCGACGCTGTCTGGCCTACCGTAAGGAGGCTCGTTTCGACGTTCACCAGCTGGGCACTGACACATACCTCCTCCCTCACATGAGACGCACCAACTCCTCAGGCTCCCTTCAGCCCGCCTCCTCCTCAATCTCCTCCTACTGAATGGCTGATGGACATGACTGACAGGCCCACCGGCCAATCCTATAGCAGAACTGATCCTAATATGGGAAATGGAGTGGTGTTGGGTATTCAGAATCCCCCAGCCGCAGTGAAAGGGACATGAATTTGTTTGGCTGAATAGAATGGAATGGATGACACGTGAGATGGGGAAAGAGAAAGACAGAGTGGAGGTGGAGACACTGCTAATGTTTCCAGGTAGCTTTGCCGAAACGTTGCACTGTGTTCTGATCCTGAAGGTGTACCTGCTTTACAGAGAGAGAGAGGAAGGAAGAGAAGCTCTACCCCTTGTGCATGCCATTGGACATGCTGTGTCTGTTGCCATGGGGACTTAAGTGAGGCTAGGCCACACCCCTTGCTAATGTTGAACTGGGCTCTTATTGGTGGAGAGGTAAACTGTAAACAAAAAGCAACACGTTTAGTTGTTTATTGGAATCCCCATCAGAAGTCCATTCCGAAATAGTCTACTAGCTTCTACTATAGAAGGCACTTCCTGTAGATCTGAAGGGATTGGATAGGCATTAAACTATCTCCACCTTGTGCCTGGATAGGCCAAGTGGAATGTTCTCCATATTGCTTAGACCTCTGCGGTCAGTTCAGATCTACACCAGTATGTTGGTGCTAGAGGTCGATTTGGGATGTGGCTTGAATCCCCAGAATAGATCAGTTGGTTTGCCAGATTCACAGTAAACCTTGGACTAAATTGCACTTATAATCAAGATGATTTGGTTTCATGGACATGACTTCTTGAAATAGTCCTGGACTAAGGCTAAGCTTCAGTCCCAGACTGTCAGACAGAAGCTCATATTTAATATGTTCATAAAGTCACGTTTTTAGATCTTGAATCAAGAATGAAATCTACTCCTGGATTAATATAATCTGGCTGTGTGAAAGAAGTTGGTTTTAGGCAGTTTAGGTCCTCCGTGGATCCATCCCTCTACAATGTGCTGAGTGCTAGGCCTGTTCAGGCAATGACGTCTGTTTAGCAGAACACAATGAAACCATATAAGGATCAGCTTTATTGTAAAAATTAAGGTTTCAATACTCAAATCATCTGGAGGAGTGACATATCTGCAATCTCAGTCTGTACAGGGGGTCAAACACACTCAATGTACTGAACTCTCACTAGGCAGTGCCCCGTCTGCACCTGTTCTCAAATGAATAAAAGACAAAACGTCTAGAAAATAATTCTCTTATTTCCCACTTTGCTTTGAAATTGTACCCTTCCCTTACTGTTTTGTCTATTCTACCTTCACGTTTTATATTGTAGATGGGAAATAACAGGTGAAACGTTGAGCACATGCAAAGCTTTAGCAAGTCCAACTCTTGGTTTCTCATGTCTCCTTGTTCATTTGTGCTACGAAATGATTTTTTTATTTTGCTGCTATGTAGGTGTGGCTTTTAGTTAAGATCTATCTGTATGAGCTACCTCAGGTACAGATAGTGCAGACCCGTGCGAACAGGAACACTCTAGGGCCCTGAAGTGTATAGCCTACTCTTTAGTGGCCCTTTGAAGTGTACACTCCACTGTGGTGAGAAGAATAATGCTTCTGTATGCCAGGAGTTCCAATAACGTCAAACTGTTTTACCACAGCAATGTTTATTAGTAGTCTGGAAACCATGTGTCATATATATATATATATATATATAAAGTTGTATAAAACTGTTCGTGACATATATGAAGGAAAAGCGCAGTTTGATGAAGGCTCTCTTCTGTTCACTAACACTTTACTTGAAGTCTGTCATAAGGCCTGCGTAACACTGACATAACAGGTGTCATAAGGAGTTATTAAAGCATATTGGTAGTGTACATATTGTAAGACTGTGGAGTGTTAAACAGACGATGCTTAGTGTGAACATCATGGCAGACCATAAAGCAGGAGCCACAGCAGTTGAACACCATGTAAACTGGTTTCACCACTGTCTGATACATACAGATACGAGAATGAATGGGAGGCAATGTCAGGTCCTGTCATTCATATGCAATAAAGATTGCCCTACCAAGGTCGCTGCCTTTGGTTTGTGCGCATAATGTCTCCCACAGACAACACACGTTTATCTAGAAAAGTTTTTCATGATCCAAGACTTGGATCGGTCAGATGCCGTAGTGGTCAGTTACACCTGATGAAAGCATGGCAGACAGATGCCATTTGTCAAAAGGCTGGGAGGTCAGTTAGAACCATAGACTTGGATAACTTCGCATTGTTCCATTATGGCGTCTGTGAGCATCTCCATTTTGAACTAGTCAACTTTCATCTATGAGATGGCAAAAAGGGTGCATACTGCCACCTAGAGTGTGTTGTTTGAACAGGTAAAAAGACAAGGTTGGAGATTTACTGCCACCTGTAGTTAAGGAATGTTTCCTCACTAGTTTAATTCATTGGCTGATCCCTCCTGATGACCTGGATGGAATTATGTGATCCTTCCTTAACCCATAGGAGGTGCCACCCAGTTGAAGTCCTCAATGGTGCTGCCCATACTAAAACAAGTCCTCTCTCTCTATAGTTACATGCTGGAAGATTGAAGAAGGCTTCTTCAGCATGTTGTCTAGTGAATAAACACTCGTCAGGAGAGAAAGGGGAAAATGTAAGGCTGTGGATTGAGGGATTAGGAGAGGAGTGTCAGGCCAGTCCAGGGGTAAGTGATGGTGTAATGTCAGTCCAGTCCAGGGTTCTCCACAGTAGTCTTGTCTCTGGGTCCTCCTGGCTCTGAATGGACCTGGGCTCTAATGTCCATCTGGTTCCAGGTCCTTCTGAGCCCGTTCCTGCTCCTACTCCCAACGCTCTGGCTGCTCCTCCCTATTGCCACTGCATAGCTCCCTGCCCCAGAGTCACTAGAGTCACCCTCCTCTGGAGGTTTGGAGCTTCTAGACTTGGAGATTGATGATCGAGAGAGCTGTGGTGGGGAGAAATGATATTACTATTACTGTAGTGACAGTTACATTATTACTATCACTTGTTCTATTAATGTAGGCCTGTTAGTAATTTAGTCATTAATTAATCAACTAATTAACTACCAGCCTTTCTACATATTGTGTGTGTGTGGTGAACGCTCACCTTTCTGATCCCCGTGATGGTGGTGAATGTTCCATGGTTGGGCTTACACCTGAAGTACCTGTTACCATGGAGACTGCCTTCATTTTCTCCACCTAAAGTTGAATAGGAAGAGGTGTTACCAGGGCTGGCTCCAGGAATAAGCAACATAAGCGGTCGCTAGGGGGCCCCCAAAGTAATAAATGTATAAGTTTTATTTTAAAAATTAGAATCTCAGTCGAGGTCTCAACATACTGTTGAGAGTTAAAATTGTAGAACACACAAGGTGCAAGTTCAATATGTGTTTGTGCATCAGCAATCTTTTTCTTATGTCAGTCACTCGCCATATCAGCTGACAATTTTTAGATTGGTACATTAATCTAGCCAGCTATCTAAACTTGTAATCATAGCCGAATACCGACCAGGCATGCAGGGCATGTGCCCAGGGACCCTGAACTCCAAAGGACCCCCATTGAATTTGTTAGTCACTCTCACTCTGATACACTACATGACCAAAAGCATGTGGACACCTGCTCATCGAACATCTCATTCCAAAATAATGGGCATTAATATGGAGTTGGTCCCACCTTTGTTGCTATAACAGCCTCCACTCTTCTGGGAAGGTTTTCCACTAGATGTTGGAACATTTCTGCGGGGACTTGCTTCCATTCAGTCACAAGAGCATTAGTGAGGTTGGGCGATTAAGCCTGGCTTGCAGTCGGGGTTCTAATTAATCCCAAAGCTGTTCGATGGGGTTGAGGTCAGGGCTCTGTGCAGTCCAGTTAAGTTCTTCCACACCGATCTACAAACCATTTCTGTATGGACCTCACTTTGTGCACGTGGGCATTGTCATGCTGAAACGGGAAAGGGCCTTCCCGAACTGTTGCTACAGAATCATCTAGAATGTTATTGCATGCTGGAGCGTTAAGATTCCCCTTCACTGCAACTAAGGGGCCTAGTCCGAAACACGAAAAACAGCCCCCAGACCATTATTACTCCACCAGTTGATTTATTTGTTACATGCGCCGAGTACGTAGACCTTATAGTGAAATGCTTACTTACAAGCCCTTAACACTTATTTTTCTTAAAGCTGCATTGTTAGTTAAGTAGAAAATAAAAGTATCAAATAATTCAACAGCAGCAGTAAAACAATAGTGAGGCTTTATGCAGGTGGTACCGGGGAACAGAGTGAATGTGGAGGCGAGTTAGAGTTAGTGACTATACATAGATAATAAACAAAGAGTAGCAGTAGTGTAAGAATGGGGGGGGGCAATGCAATAGTCTGGGTAGTAGGTCTGTGACTAGGGTGGCTGGATTCTGACAATTTTTAGGACAATCCTCTGATACCGCCTGGCATAGCGATCTTGGATGGCAAGAAGCTTGGCCCCAGTGATGTACTGGGCCGTACGCACTACACTCTGTAGTCCCTTGCGGTCGGAGGCCGAGCAGTTGCCATACCAGGCAGTGATGCAACCAGTCAGGATGCTCTCGATGGTGCAGCTGTAGAACCTTTTGAGGATCTGAGGACCCATGCCAGATCCTTTCGGTCTCCTGAGGGGGAATAGGTTTTGTCGTGCCCTCTTTATGACTGTCTTGGTGTGTTTGGACAATGATAGTTTGTTGGTGATGTGGACACCAAGGAACTTGAAGCTCTCAACCTACTCCACTACAGCCCCATTAATGAGAAAGGGGGCGTGCTCAGTCCTCCTTTTCCTGTAGTCCACAGTCATCTCCTTTGTCTTGATCACGTTGAGGGAGAGGTTGTTGTCCTTGCACCACATGGCCAGGTCTCTGACCTCCTCCCTCCCCTATAGGCTGTCTCATTGTTGTCGGTGATCAGGCCTACCACTGTTGTGTCATCGGGAAACTTGAGTGCTGGGGTCGTGCCTGGCCATGCAGTCATGAGTGGACAGGGAGTGCAGGAGGGGACTGAGCACACACCCGAGGGGCCCCCCCGTGTTGAGGATCAGTGTGGCGGATGTGTTGTTACCTACCCTTACCACCTGGGGGCGGCCCATCAGGAAGTCCAGGATCCAGTTGCAGAGGGAAGTGTTTAGTCCTTAGCTTAGTGATGAGGTTTGAGGGCACGATGGTGTTAAACGTTGAGCTCTAGTCAATGAATAGCATTCTCACATAGGTTGTTTGTTTTGTCCAGGTGGGAAAGGGCAGTGTTGAGTGCAATAGAGATTGCATCATCTGTGGATCTGTTGAGTTGGTATGCAAATTGGGTGGGTCTAGGTTTTCTGGGATAATGGTGTTGATGTGAGCCATGACCAGCTTTTCAAAGCACTTCATGGCTACAGACGTGAGTGTTACGAGTCGGTAGTCATTTAGGCAGGTTACCTTAGTGTTCTTGGGCACAGGGACTATGGTGGTCTGCTTGAAACATGTTGGTATTACAGACTCAGTCAGGGACAGGTTGAAAATGTCAGAGAAGACACTTGCCAGTTGGTCAACGCATGCTGGTTATCTATCTGGCCCTGCGGCCTTGTGAATGTTGACCTGTTTAAAGGTCTTATATCGGCTGTGGAGAGTTTGATCACAGTCGTCAGGAACAGCTGATGCTCTCATGCATGTTTCAGTGTTACTTGCCTCAAAGCGTACACAGAAGTAATTTAGCTCATCTGGTAGACTCGTGTTACTGGGCAGCTTGCAGCTGCGCTTCCATTTGTAGTCTGTTGTAGTTTGCAAGCCCTGCCACATCCGATGATCATCGGAGCCAGTGTAGTATGATTCAGTCTTAGTCCTGTATTGACCATTTGATGGTTCGTCGGAGGGCATCGCGGAATATCTTACAAGCTTCCGGGTTGGAGTCACGCTCCATGAAAGCGGCAGCTCTACACTTTAGCTCAGTGCGGATGTTGTCTGTAATCCATGGCTTCTGATTGGGTTATGTACGTATGGTCACTGTGGGGACGACGTCATCGATGCTGTTATTAATGAAGCTAGTGACTGATGTGGTGTACTCCTCAATGCCATTGGAAGAATCCCGGAACTTATTCCAGTCTGTGCTAGCAAAAAAGTCCAGTAGCTTAGCATCTGCCTCATCTGACCACTTTTTTATTGACCGAGTCACTGATGCTTCCTGCTTTAATTTTTGCTTGTAAGCAGGAATCAGGAGGATAGACTTATGGTCAGATTTGCCAAATAGAGGGCGAGGGAGATTTTTGTAAGCATCTCTGTGTGTGGAGTAAAGGTGGTCTAGAGTTGTTTCCTTCTGGTTGAACATTTAACAAGCCGGTCGAAATTAGGTAAACCGGTTTCCCTCATTGAGTGCGGTCTTAGTACAAGCATCGGGTTGTGGTAGTAAATAGCTACGAAGAATATAGATAAACTCTTTGTAAATGGTGTCGTCTACAGCTTATCATGAGATACTCTACCTCAGGTGAGCAAAACCTTGAGACTTCCTTAGATTTTGTGCACCAGCTGTTTACAAATATACATAGACCACCACCCCTAGTCTTACCAGTGGTCGCTATTCTATCCTGCTGAAAAAGCGTAAAACCCACCAGCTGTATGTTATTCATGTCGTTGTTCAGCCACAACTCGGTGAAACATAAGATATTCCAGTTTTTAATGTCCCGTTGGTAGGATATACATGATCGTAGTTTGTCTATTTTATTATCCATTGCTTGTACGTTGGCTAATAGAACCGATGGTAAAGGGAGATTACCCACTGGCTGTCGTACCCTTACAAGACACCCAGACCTATATCCCCAATATCTCTGTCTCTTTCTCTTGCGAATGATGGGGATTAGGGCCTTGTCAGGCGTCTTAAGTAAATCCTTGTGTCCGACTTGTTAAAGAAAATGTATTCCTCCAGTACAGGGTGAATAATCGCTGGCCTGATATCTAGCTCTTTTCGGCCCCCCAAAAAACCACATTAGCACAATTGGTTAGGGGACCGTAAAAACGGCAGCCATCTCCTCGCGTGCCATTCATTATGCATTGGGACAGGTAGTGTTCTCATGGCATCCGCCAAACCCAGATTTGTCCGTCGGACAGAGTCCAATGGCGTGAGTTTTACACCACTCCAGCCGAGGTTTGGCATTGTGCATGGTGATCTCAGTCTTGTGTGCAGCTGCTCGGCCATGGAAACCTATTTTAGGATGCTCCTGACAAACAGTTATTGTGCTGACGTTGCTTCCAGAGGCAGTTTGTAACTCGGTAGTGAGTGTTGCAGCCGAGAACAGACACTTTACACACTTCAGCAGTCCCGTTCTGTTAGCTTGTGTGGCCTAATACTTTGCGGCTGAGCCGTTGTTGCTCCTAGATGTTTCCACTTCACAATAACAGCACTTATAGGTGACCGTGGCAGAAAATTTGACGAACTGACTTGTTTTGCCCGCGTGGTGGTGGGCCCCTAAAAGGCTAGAGCCACATCACAAGGGGCATACATCTGAAGCATCTGTTTAGAAGCCCCACTCACCACCAAATATGGTGATGAGAGGAAGTCCAGTGGCGCGAAGTGGGAGGAGATGAAACTTGACCGACATTGTGCTAATTTTTATCATCGATGAAACATTCAATCTCAATACAGTTTTCTGTTTAGAAAACGAGAATCTGTTAAGAACTGAGAGCAAAGTTTTATAGACTTAACCCTTTGTCAAAGTTTTTTTTTTTATTGCGCTGTTTTAGGAGTGCAAGGGTGAATTGAGTTATTGCACACTCACACTTCATAGTAGGCGGAACTCCTAATGGAAATATGCAAATCATTGCTAAAATGCACCAATAGGATCTCACTTGTGCTTGGCTCTGCCCACCTTCTTGCTTGTTCTGCCCACTATGCTTCATTTGCTCCCATTGGAAATGACCCCAATGATAAATCTTGGGTTAGGGCTAGGTTCAATCAGATTGAGAATTTTTACATCCACATAGCGTTGTTTTGGCTGTGTGTGGTGGTAGAACTGCGTTAGAGCTGTCAAACCCACAAGCGGCTCGTTGCGTTACCTTATCACGGATACTGCGGTTGGAATGCCACCAAACCCCACGCGGCTATAATCTGACAAATCCCAAACAACTGCATTAGAAGTTCATACAGCCTCATTACAAGTTCAAACACTCCAACTTGACGGATAAATCACACCATCCAAATGTTATTGGTCATATAAACATATTTAGCAGATGTTATTGCGGGTTTAACAAATTGCTTGTGTTCCTAGCTCCAACAGTGCAGTAGTATCTAACAATACACATCAATACCCACAAATCTAAAAATAAAAGGTAATTAAGAAATATAGGACGAGCGATGTCAGAGTGTGTGTGTGTGTGTGTGTGTGCATATACAGTTGAAGTCGGAAGTTTACATACACTTAGGTTGGAGTCATTAAAACTCCTTTTTCAACAACTCCACAAATGTCTTGTTAACAAACTATAGTTTTAGCAAGTCGGTTAGGACATCTACGACAAGTAATTTTTCCAACAATTGTTTACAGACATGCATTCACTGTATCGCAATTCCAGTGGGTCAGAAATTTACAGTTGACTGTGCCTTTACACAGCTTGGAAAATTCCAGAAAATGATTTACCTACACCGTAGCCAAATACATTTAAACTCAGTTTTTCACAATTCCTGACATTTAATCCTAGAAAAAAATTCCCTGTCTTATGTCATTTGGGATCACCATTTTATTTTAATAATGTGAAATGTCAGAATAATATTTGAAATTATGAATTATTTCATATTTTATTTCTTTCATCACATTCCCAGTGGGTCAGACATTTACATACACTCAATTAGTATTTGGTAGCATTGCCTTTAAATTGTTTCACTTGGGTCAAACATTTTGGGTAGCCTTCCACAAGCTTCCCACAATAAGTTGGGTGAATTTTGGCCCATTCCTCCTGACAGAGCTGGTGTAACTGAGTCAGGTTTGTAGGCCTCCTTGCTCGACACACACTTTCAGTTCTGCCCACATATTTTCTATAGGATTGAGGTCAGGGCTTTGTGACGGCCACTCCAATACCTTGACTTTGTTGTCCTTAAGTCATTTTGCCACAACTTTGGAAGTATGCTTGGGGTCATTGTCCATTTGGAAGCCCCATTTGTGACCAAGCTTTAACTTCCTGACTGATGTTTTGAGATGTTGCTTCAATATATCCACAATTGTCCTGCATCATGATGCCATCTATTTTGTGAAGTGCACCAGTCCCTCCTGCAGAAAATCACCCCCCACAGCATGATGTTGCCACCCCCGTGCTTCACGGTTGGGATGGTGTTCTTCGGCTTGCAAGCCTCCCTTTTTCCTCCAAACATAACGATGGTCATTATGGTCAAACAGTTATTTTTTTGTTTCAACAGAACAGAGGACATTTCTCCAAAAAATACAATCTTTGTCCACATGTGCCGTTGCAAACCGTAGTCTGGCTTTTTTTATGGATGTTTTGGAGCAGTGGCTTCTTCCTTGCTGAGTGGCCTTTCAGGTTATGTCGATATAGGACTAGATTTTCTGTGGATATAGATAATAGGGCAGCAGTCTCTAAGGTGCAGGGTTGAGCCAGCTGGCTCGTGACAGTGGCTAAGTTCAGGGCAGTGTACTGGGTGGAGGCCGGCTAGTGATGGCTATTGAACAGTAGGATGGCCTTGAGATAGATTGAAAAACAGATTCTCTCATGTACCAACTTTGATGCACCTGTACTGACCTCGCCTTCTGGATGGTATCGGTGTGAACAGGCTATGGCGGCTAAGGTCTTTGATGATCTTTTTGTCCTTCCTGTGACACCGGGTGCTGTATGTGTCCTGGAGGGCAGGCAGTGTGCACCCGGGATTGCATTGGGCAGACCGCGCTACCCCCGGGAGAACCTGTGGTTGCGGGCGGTGCAGTTGCCATACCAGGCGGTGATACAGCCCGACAGGATGCTCTCAATGGTGCATCTGTAAAAGTTTGAGGGTCTTAGGGGCCAAGTCCAATTTCTTCAGCCTCCTTAGGATGAAGAGGCGCTGTTGAGCCTTCTTGTCCACGCTGTCTATGTGGGTGGACCATTTCAGATTGTCAGTGGTGTACGCCCAGGAACCTGAAGCTTTCAACCTTCTCCACTGCAGCCCCGTCAATGTGGATGGGGTTATGCTCCCTCTGCTGTCTCCGGAAGTCCACCATCAGCTCCTTCATTTTGTTGACATTGAGGGAGAGGTTATTTTCCTGGCACCACTCTGCCAGGGCCCTCAACTCCTTCCTGTAGGCTCTCGTCGTTGATGGTAATCAGGCCTACCACTGTTGTGTCGTCTGTAAACTTGATGATTGAGTTGGAGGCGTGCATGGCCACGCAGTCATGGGAGCACATGAGAGGCTGGGCACGCACTGTTGTAGGGCCCCCGTGTTGAGGATCAGTATACTGGAGGTGTTGTTTGTGTACCTTCGCCACCTGGGGGAGGCCCGTCAGGAAGTCCAGGACCCATTTGCACAGGGTGGGGTTCAGACCTAGGGCCCGAGCTTAATGATGAGCTTGGAGGGTACTATGTTGTTGAATGCTGAGCTACAGTCAATGAACAACTTTCTTACATAGGTATTCCTCTTGTCCAGATGGGAAAAGGCAGTGTGCAGTGCGATGGCGATTGTATCGTCTGTGGATCTATTGAGGCGGTATGCAAATTGCAGCGGGTCTAGGGTGCATGAAAACATGCATTAGCCTAACATCAATGGTTTGATATTTGAGAATAATTATTTCTAACATCGATAGAGCCTAACATTTCTAGCACTGTTTTGAACTAACGCAGTAGGGATAATAAGGGGGTGTTTGGTACAGAAAAGAGCAGCCGCTCACCTATATGTCAGCTCATACCACAGTTACACCTCCAACACCGCCAAAACATCTGCTATGCGGATGTCGACCAATGCTGGTTAATGCTCGATCTGATTGAATCCAGGCCTTATTTACCAGTATCTTTGGTGTTACTGTCACAGTTGTCATGGTGATGAGAATGCCAGATATTCACACACACCATAAACACACACACTCACTGGCTGTGTCCAATTCCACTCCTATATAGATGTCTGTAGACTCAGTGTTTTCCAGTGGTCCGATGAACCTCACAGCTCCTCTTCTCCTCTCCTCTCCTCTCATCCTCCCCTCCAGCACTACACGGTCATTCACACACAGGCGGTGCTTCTTCCTGATATGCACATGCATGCACGAACGGACACACAGTTAAGTTCTTTAAATCACAATTATTGTGAAATGAGTCATTAATACAGTATAATACGGTAATACACAGAAGAGAAACTAAAGCAAGAATAGAAGTGTACCTGGTGGTTAATGCCCTGGGTTCCAGCCCTCCTGCTGCTTGGACTGTGGACGAGGAGTCAGGATAGTCTGGGGCCAGACACCACCTCTCCTCCTTTTTTGTCTCCTCCATCTCTCCCCTCAGAGGTCCACATGAGGCACTTCTCCTTAGGACATTCTCTCTTTTCTGCTCACAAACAACAACAATATCAATGACCAAAAACAAACTACCACAAAAACAGCTCATCATAAAGGCTGTGACATCCTCATGTGTCCATTGTGAAGTATGATAATGAGGTCCAGCCTTCAGCGTGTGTTTTCGGTCCGATGTCTGTGCACCCTGCTCAGACGACAGGTTGCCCTTCTCCCTCCTCCTGACTGAAACACAAACACACACAATGTCCTGACATGGTGAGCACACAGCAAAGACAGACTGAAGCTTCACATTCTCCTTGGTCATAATTGCTATGAATAAAACAGACCTTCCAATTCAAAGCACTGCTTCATTATGTAAAACAATTTACACCTCTTTCTCTGGGAATGCTGTCACTATGGGAGGAGTGAGGCATGATGGGTAAGGGTTGTGATCCCAGAGCTTCTTCTACAGAGGGTGGAGTAAGACTGCTGTCTTCTTGTCTCCTTTCTCCCCCTCTCTTCTTCACCCTCTCATCTCCTCTCCTGCCTTCCTTTCCTCTCCTCTCCTTTTCTCCCGGATCCTCCTTCTCACACTCTTTCACACAGGGCAGAACTGCTGTCTGACACAGAGAGAGAGTGGGTGGGGTTGTTTGTGTGTATACCTTTATGTGAGTGTTGACTTGTGAGAGAGATCATGCATGTCATACATACCTGTCTCCTCTGAGGGGTGAGGTTGTGAAGGGGGACCAGAGGAGGGAGGCAGGGGGTGTGGTGCTAAAGGATAGAGGGGGAGGCAGGGGGTGTGGTGTTAGAGCACAGGCTGCCCCTCCCAGAACTGTATAAGGAGGACACACTGGGGGAGACACTGGCTGGGGGAGAGGGGAGGTAGGGGGAGGAGGCGGCGAGAGAGACAGAGGGGAGGCAGGAGAAGGGAGAGGTGGAGTTGGTCTGGGATCTGTTGGAATCTGAGGGACCCACAGGAGCAGCCGGAGCAGTGGACAGAGAGCACATCAGCTCCTCTATTCGGGCCCTTTGGACCTCTACGGTCCTGTGCAGACTAAGATATGAGGAGGCACACACACACAGCAGAGTTAAGCAAAGGTCAGACAAACTCAACCGAAACAGTAAATGGTTAACTTTCTCATGGAGGAGGCAGCTGAAAACTGCTGTGAATCAGGCATGTGACAGTGGGAATTTGTTTGATACAACAGGCCTATGGTTCTCACCGTTGATTCTCGCGCAGTATCTCGGCTATACTCGAGCACAGGTGCACTGCACCTCTCCTGGAACCATTGATGAAGAACAGTACAGCTTGCAAGGCGACCTCCTTGTCCTCCTCAAGACCCCCCGACGAACTGCCCACTTGGTATAGGAAGGCAGAAATACTACAGTAGTAGAAACTATTTGTCTATCACTTTATTACCTTTATTCAGTGGTTTTGTAGCAGTTATTGCAGCACAGCAAACAAATTGTCCCAATCACAGGTGTCCCTATTAAAAAAATGACAAGCTATATCGAATGTAGGCTACTTTACCAGTTTGACATGGTTTAGTGACGTCAACTTTAATCAAAGCTTTCTTATTCAAAGAAAAGCATAACTTCCAAAGCTGTAGCCTAGGTACCCGTGCGAGTCCCACCACGACTGAGTGAGCTCCAAATCATTGTTTCCATACCTGTCTGGGACGCACGCGAGTCAAGGTCCGAATCCAACGACCAGGTTCGGTTTCTACTGCGCTCGCGACCACTCATATCCCAGTTCTCTCAATAACAAATGTCTATTGATTTGTTATTGTACTACTCTACTGTAAGCCATGTGTTGCGTTTTTTCACTAACCCTAGCCGACGTGACGCCACTTGGGGTGCGTAACACCCAATGGAACGCACAGGTGCGCTAGGTTGGCTCACAATAGTACAGATAGCGTCATGCTTTCTTGGTGAGGGTTTTAGGCTATAATTATTGTAATACGCTTGCTCTGGTCATTTTAAGCAGGATAATGAAATATGCAAGGTAAAAGCTTAAAACAAGTAGGCTAATCTATAGACAACCTATACATTTTTGAAAGCAACGAAAGTGCATATTTTGAAATAGAAAAACACGCACAAATAAGAAAGTATTTTAAAATTCCATTTGCTTTATTGCTCGAGTATGTTTACAGGGTGTTTTCATAAAGTTGTAACACAGCGCCCTCGTGTAGTTGAAAAGCCTAACTTCGCCTTCATTTCCTACCTCTTCAACCCACCATGCCAGAGGCAGCCCCGTCTAACCCCCAATACGATATTTACCACAAACCCTAGTCCAGCCACAAATAGTTCATAGTTCTGACGATATCCCTGCCTATTTCGGTCCCCTCTGGCATGGCCATCTAGTGACTACCACCCTCACACAACGTTTAAGGGTAGGCTATAGAGTTCTGTTAGAAACGAAAGGTGCATGGAGAGAAGAACACAGGGACAAACATGCCTAATATTTCAAAACGTGGTGCAAAATAATGCAGATTTCATTCTTTAACAGGAACAATCAAAGCAATTAAACAAAAAAATTATATATAAAGGAATATCTAGCTAATAGAGGTCTGTGTTCACTAAAGGGTACTGAAGAGAATTGGAATTTTGAATGAAACTAAGGCAGTGTGGGTCAGACAGGCTGGCAGGGCTTCCCTGCTTGTTGCCACTCAGCCACTTCTTTATTCCTCTGCTCCATGTTTCCAACTGACTGCACCAGCCTCACCGTGGCAAATTATTCTGTCCCTCCTGGCTAAATAAATATGAGAGAGAGAGAGAGTGAGTGAGAAAGAAAACGAGAGAGAGAAACCGGCAGGTTCAATTCTGGGTATGAGACTTTTCCTGTGTTACGACGACGTCTTCGTGGCAGCCTTTGATTCCATGGTCGCCGAGGCGACGGCTGGTTCTGTGGCAGCAGAAGCGGGAACTGTGGCACCAGGGAGGGTCTGCTGCTCTGGGGCGGGGGTGACTGTGGAAAGGGTGAGGGGGTGAAGGAGGAGATGTCGACAGGGGGAAGGGATGTTACCCCCTGGGGTAGGAGGGGAGCTGGGACAGCATGGCAGGCAGGGGGGGGAGGGGGGCTAGACCGGGCAGGTTCAGAGGAGGGAAGGGTGCGAGTGGAGGGAATCCTGAAATGGAGGGGAGAGGAGAGGAAGGGGCAGGTGAGAGAAAAGAGAGATCTGTAGTTGAACACAGGAATAATCACACTGGTACATAATACTTTAATGCCTGGGGGTGGAAACCCACTGTTAGCATTAGCTGTATAAACCTGCTGTTCGTGGTGGCAGTAGCCCACTAATACCTGCTAGCGATACAGCGCTGAGGTCTGGTAGTGCGGTGAGGTTGGGGAGGTTTGGGAATGGGGGCAGGCCACCTGGGAGAGGCAACAGACCTACAATAGCACACAAATAAACATACTTAATCAGTGTAGAAAAGGTATTGTGTGTAAGATTAGATCGTTTCAATTCGATCTTGAAATATAATTCTGAAGAGGCGTGTACTGACCTGGTAGCGTGGTGGCAGGGTTGAAGGTCGTGGAAGCTGGGTTTAGGGGGCTAAGGGAGGTGGGCAGCAGGGGAACGGTGGGGAGACCTGGAAAAGAAAGAAAGAGTGAGAGTTTGAGCAGTTAGCACACAGTTGTATAGGAGAGAGAGGACCTTTTAGACCAAGGGTGGGCAAACTACGTCCCGCAGGCGCCAGCAGGAACTTGGAGTAGAAAATGTCATAAATAAGTCATTATTTTGGGTAGAATTTATTTTTATTTTTTTTAAATACTCCAGGCCCCACTAATATTTAAAACTAAATAAATTAAAGGCTCTGGAGCGGCAAACCGCCCTTGCTGTCTCTGCCTGGCCGGTTCCCCTCTCTACACTGGGATTCTCTGCCTCTAACTCTATTACAGGGGCTGAGTCACTGGCTTACTGGTGCTCTTTCATGCCGTCCCTACGAGGGGTGCGTCACTTGAGTGGGTTGAGTCACTGACATGATCTTCCTGTCTGGGTTGGCGCCCCCCCTTGGGTTGTGCCGTGGCGGAGATCTTTGTTTGCTATACTCGGCCTTGTCTCAGGATGGTAAGTTGGTGGTTGAAGATATCCCTCTAGTGGTGTGGGGGCTGTGCTTTGGCAAAGTGGGTGGGGTTATATCCTTCCTGTTTGGCCCTGTCCGGGGGTATCATCGGATGGGGCCACAGTGTCTCCTGACCCCTTCTGTCTCAGCCGCCAGTATTTATGCTGCAGTAGTTTGTGTAGGGGGGCTAGGGTCAGTTTGTTATATCTGGAGTACTTCTCCTGTCTTATCCTGTGTCCTGTGTGAATTTAAGTATGCTCTCTCTAATTCTCTCGGAGGACCTGAGCCCTAGGACCATGCCTCAGGACTACCTGGCATGATGACTCCTTGCTGACTCCACCTGGCCGTGCTGCTGCTCCAGTTTCAACTGTTCTGCCTGCGGCTATGGAATCCTGACCTGTTCACCGGACGTGCTACCTGTCCCAGACCTGCTGTTTTCCACTCTCTAGAGAGACAGCAGGAGTGGTAGTGATCGGACTGGCCACCCCTCATAGCCTGGTTCCTCTCTAGGTTTCTTCCTAGGTTTTGGCCTTTCTAGGGAGTTTTTCCTAGCCACCGTGCTTCTACACCTGCATTGCTTGCTGTTTGAGGTTTTAGGCTGGGTTTCTGTACAGCACTTTGAGATATCAGCTGATGTACGAAGGGCTATATAAATAAATGTGATTTTATTTAAAGGACCTACAGTGCATTCAGAAAGTATTCAGGCCCCTTGACTTTTTTCACTTTGTTGCGTTAAAGCCTTACTATTTTCCCTTATCTACACATAATAGCCCATAATGACAAAGCAAAAACAGGTTGAGATATTATTGCAAATGTGTTAATAAAAAACAGAAATGCCTTATTTACATAAGTATTCAGACCGATCATCCTTGAGATGCTTCTACAACTTGTTTGGAGTCCACCTGTGGTAAATTTAATTGATTGGACATGATTATGAAAGGCACACACCTGTCTCTATAAAGGTCCCACAGTTGACCGTGCATGTCAGCAAAAACCAAGCCATGAGGTCGAAGGAATTGTCTGTAGAGCTCTGAGACAGGATTGTGTCGAGGCACAGATCTGGGGAAGGGTACCAAAATATTTCTGCAGCATTGAAGGTCCCCAAGAACACAGTGGCCTCCATCATTCTTAAATGGAAGAAGCTTGGAACCACCAAGACTCTTCCTAAAGCTGGCCGCCCAGCCAAACCGAGCAATCGGGGGAGAAAGGCCTTGGTCAGGCAGGTCACCAAGAACCCGATGGTCACTCTGATAGAGCTCCAGAGTTCCTCTGTGGAGATGGGAGAACCTTCCAGAAGGACAACCATCTCTGCAGCAATCCTCCAATCAGGCCTTTATGGTAGAATGGCCAGATGGAAGCCACTCCTCAGTAAAAAAGGCACATGACAGCCCGCTTGGAGTTTGCCAAAAGGCACCTAAAGGACTCTCAGACAATTACAAACAAGATTCTCTGGGCAGATGAAACCAAGATTGAACTCTTTGGCCTGAATGCCAAGCGTCATGTCTGGAGGAAACCTGGCACCTCCCCTACTGTGAAGCATGGTGGTGGCAGCTTCATGCAGTGAGGATGTTTTTCAACAGCAGGGATTGGGAGTAGTCAGGATCGAAGGAAAGATACACAGAGCAAAGTACAGAGAGACCCTTGATGAAAACCTGCTCCTGGTTGCTCAGGACTGGGGCGAAGGTTCACCTTCCAACAGGACAACGACCCAAAGCACACAGCCAAGATGATGCAGGCATGGCTGCGGGACAAGTCTCCGAATGTCCTTGAGTGGCCCAGCCAGAGCCCGGACTTGAACCCGATCGAAAATCTCTGGAGACCTGAAAAAGCTGTGCAACGTTGCTCCCCATCCAACCTGACAGCGCTTGAGAGAATCTGCAGAAAAGAATGGGAGAACTCCCCAAATACAGGTGTACCAATTTTGTAGCGTCATACCGCCTTTGGTCGTCTTTCCTTCCAGTTCTCTGCTGCCCATGACTGGAACGAATTGCAAAAATCTCTGAAGCTGGAGACTCATCTCCCTCACTAGCTTTAAGCACCAGCTGTCAGAGCAGATCACTGCACCTGTACATAGATGGGCTGTTTACAGATGGGCTATCTACCTACCTCATCCCCATACTGGTATTTATTTATTTAGCTCCTTTGCACCCCAGTATCTCAACCTGCACATTAATCTTCTGCTGATCTACCATTCCAGTGTTTAATTGCTATATTGTAATTACTTCGCCACCATGGCCTATTTATTTCCTTAACTTACCTCATTTACACTCACTGTATATAGACTTTGTTTTCTTTTGTTCTACTGTATTATTGACTGTATGTTTTGTTTATTCCATGTGTAACTCTTTGTTGTTGTATGTGTCGAATTGCTACACTTTATCTTGGCCAGGTCACAGTTGCAAATGAGAACTTGTTCTCAACTAGCCTACCTGGTTAAATAAAGGTGAAATAAATAAAGATACCCAAGAAGACTCCAGACTAATCGCTGCCAAAGGTGCTTCAACAAAGTAATAAGTAAAGGTTCGGAATACTTATGTGCATGTGATATTTCTGTTTATTATTTGTAATAAATTTGCAAATGTTTTTTTTTACTCAAAACCTTTTCTTTGTCATTATGGGGTATTGCGTGTAGATTGAGGGTGGGGGAAACTAAGCAATTTTAGAATAAGGCTGAAATGTAACAAAATGCTTACAAAGTCAAGGGCTCTGAATACTTTCCGAATACACTGTATATATTTTCAAATAACTGCCTGTTTTCTGGCCCGCAAATTGATATTGACCAAGATTTTTTTTAATAAAAAAATAATATGATTTAAGTGCGACCCTAAGTTGTATTTCAAAATCCCGATGTGACCCTGGAGAAAAAATAAAGAAAGTTTCCCCATCTGTAGCATTTCCAGTGGGAGTTTGAAGGGGGTGGGGAGGCCATCTGGACCCATATTAAAACTGATTGGTCAAACCCTGGTGCCAAATTCCATTCCAGACATTTCTTAACACTTTGATACCATATTATGTTGAGAGAGAAAGCAAGAGAGATTAAGTACCTGTCTGAAGCTCACTTGGAATGGTGGGTGGAGCTGAGTTGATTGACAGGCTGGACAGCGAATCTTCTAACCCCGTGGGGACAGAGGGCACAGCAGGGGGTGGGGTTACAGCAGAGAGCTGCACCTGAGTGGGAGGAAGAAAAAAGGCAAAAGCAGAGAGAAAGATAGATGGAGGAATAGAAAAATATGTGAGGGGTGGCTGATGAACAGGGAAGGTCAAGTGCATTTATTAGTAATTCATAATTCTAATGAAAACCTTTCCTCTCGGTCTCGCCTGTCTGCACTGGGAGGGACAGTCATACATACAGTACCAGTCAAAAGTTTGGACACCTATTCATTCAAGTTTTTTTTTAAAGTTTTTTTTTTTTTTACTATTTTCTACATTGTAGAATAATAGTGAAGACATCAAAACTATTAAAATAACACATATGGAATCATGTAATCATAAACATGTTAAAGAAATCAAAATATATTTTAGGAGTTTCTTCAAAGTAGCCACCCTTTGGGCGCCCAGTGGTGCAGCGGTCTAAGGCACTGCATCTCAGTGCGAGGCTTCACTACAGTCCCTGTTTCGAAACCAGGATGCATCACATCCAGCCGTGATTGGGAGTTCCATAGGGCTGCGCAGAATTGGCCCAGCATCGTCCAGGTCATTGTAAACAAGAATTTGTTCTTAACTGACTTGCCTAGTTAAATAAAACTTTTTTTTTTGCCTTGACAGCTTTGCACGCTCTTGGCACTCAACCAGCTTCATCTGTTATGCTTTTCCAACAACTTTGAAGGAGTTCCCACATATGTGTACTTGTTGGCTGCTTTTCCTTCACTCTGCGATCAACTCATCCCAAACCATCTCAATTAGGTTGAGGTCAGGTGATTGTGGAGGCCAGGTCATCTGATGCAGCACTCCATCACTCTCCTTGGTCAAATAGCCCATACACAGCCTGGAGGTGTTTTTTGGTTCATTGTCCTGTTAAAAAACAAATGATAGTCCCACTAAGCGCAAACCAGATGGGATGATGTATCTCTGCAGAATGCCGTGGTAGCCATGCCGGTTAAGTGTGCCTTGAATTCTAAATAAATCACTGACAGTGTCACCAGCAAAGCACCCACACACCATGCTTCACAGTGGGACCTACACAGAGATCATCCGTTCACCTACTCTGCATCTCACAAAGACACGGCGGTCTGAACCAAAAATCTCAAATTTGGACTCAGACGAAAAGGACCGATTTCCACAGGTCTAATGTACATTGCTCATGTTTCTTGGCCCAAGCAAGTCTCTTCTTATTGGTGATGTTTAGTAGTGGTTTCTTTGTAGCAATTCGACCACGAAGGCCTGATTCAGTCTCCTCTGAACAATTGATGTTGAGATGTGTCTGTTACTTAAACTCTGAAGCATTTATTTGGGCTGCAATTTCTGAGGCTGGT
Organism: Oncorhynchus tshawytscha; assembly: GCF_018296145.1. Classification (NCBI taxonomy): domain Eukaryota; kingdom Metazoa; phylum Chordata; class Actinopteri; order Salmoniformes; family Salmonidae; genus Oncorhynchus; species Oncorhynchus tshawytscha. Next base: position 69,834,194 of record NC_056438.1, read on the forward strand.
AACTCTCATGAATGCATCTTCTGCAGCAGCTGTAACTCTGGGTCGTCTTTTCCTGTGGCGGTCCTCATGAGAGCCAGTTTCATCATAGAGTTTGATGGTTTTTGCAACTGCACTTGAAGAAACGTTCAAAGTTCTTGAAATGTTCCGTATTGACTGACCTTCATGTCTTAAAGTAATGATGGACTGTCGTTTCTCTTTGCTTATTTGAGCTGTTCTTGCCATAATATGGACTTGGTCTTTTACAACATATCTTCTGTATACCACCCCTACCATGTCACAACACAACTGATTGGCTCAAACGTATTAAGGAAAGAAATTACACAAATTAACCTAACAAGGCACACCTGTTAATTGAAATGCATTCCAGGTAACTACCTCATGAAGCTGGTTGAGAGAATGCCAAGCGTGTGCAAAGCTGTCAAGGCAAAGGGTGGCTACTTAGAAGAATCTCAAAATATATTTAGATTTGTTTAACACTTCTCTGGTTACTACATGATTCCATATGTGTTATTTCATAGTTTTGATGTCTTCACTATTATTCTATAATGTAGAAAATAGTAAAAATAAAGGAAAACCCTTGAATGAGTAGGTGTGTCCCAACTTTTGACTGGTACTGTACATACATAATGAGCCTTTCATAGCTCATAACCTAGCCCTGGTCGGGGGGGGGTCTTTTTGCCCTCATAACAGCCTCAATTCGTCAGGGCATGGACTCTACAAGGTGTCAAAAGTGTTCCACAGGGATGCTGGCCCATGTTGACTCCAATGCTTCCCACAGTTGTCAAGTTTGTGTAAAAAAAAATCCAGCTGCATTGCAGTTCTTGACACAAACTGGTGTGTCTGGCACCCTCTACCATACCCCTTTCAAAAGGCACTTACATATTTTGTCTTGCCCATTCACCCTCTGAATGGCACACATACACAATCCTTCTTTAACCCATCTCCCCCTTCATCTACACTGATTTAAGTGGATTTAACAAGTGACAACAATACGGGATCATAGCTCCCATCTGGATTCACCTGGTCAGTCTATGTCATAGAAAGAGTTCTTAATATTTTGTACACTCAGTGTATGTCATAGTAGAAGGATTACAAAAGAGCATAAAGTGACAGTGTCCACTGACCGTCCAGGCAGTTATAGCTGTTCTGATTCTGGGCTCTGTTTTGGTCGAGTTCTGGGTCGATACTAACCTCAGTGAATCCGTCCTTGAGCGCGCTGATGGGCTCACCACTGGGAATGTGACCCGGAAAACTAATCTTCTTCCCTTCTTCAAATGGCCGGGTGGGAATTCTGTGCAGGTAACCGTATCCGATGCCACATCCCAGACTGTAACAGGGGAACAGGAGATAGCATTAGCGTGATGTCACTTGTCAGACTGAAGTGTGTAGCCTGTGTATTGTATGTTGGTTACCTGCCCTCCCCTCCCCAGGAACTGTTGGGGGTGATGACCACCTCTCTGCAGTTGTCTGTGTCTGTGTTATAGACATATAGCTTCAACCCCTTCCCCTCATGGGTCTCAATCAGAGAAAACAGGTCCTCCGACTGAGGAGAGAGAGAGGTGGAAGGGAGGGAGATAGATAGAGATCAACTTCAATGACTTGTACCCAAATGCTGATTGGAAGTCTTAACTCCTAGTGTAGAATGCATGGAATAGTAGTGTCAGTGTGTGCGCACCTCGTTCATAACGGTGTCAGCTCCTATGATGTAATCAGTGTGGGGCCGCAAGCCAGCCAGGGCTGCCGGAGAGTTAGGCTCCACCTCCTGAGAAAGAGAGACCCTTGGTTAATTGTATTTTATATAGCAAAGCAAGTCAGTTAAGAACAAATTCGTATTTACAATGACAGCCTACCCCGGCCAAACCCTAACAACGCTGGGCCAATTGTTCTCCACCACATGGGACTCCCAATCACGGACGGTTGTGATACAGCCTGGAATCGAACCAGGGTCTGTAGTGACACCTCTAGCACTGAGATGCAGTGCCTTAGACCGCTGCGCCACTCGGGAATCCCAACTTATATCAAGAGTTACACCTGCCCGGTACACTGGGGCGAGCTAAATTGGGCACATCCATTGGCTACTGGCTACTCACCAGCACATGCCAGATGTTCTCATTGGCTCCCTCGAAGCTGCAGAAGCGTATGGAGACACCCAGCAGGCCCTGGCCACCCCAGAGGTTGCTTGGGGTGACAGTGGACTCCCTGAGCTCCAGGGTCTTAGAGGAGTAAACCAGCATTCTAACTGGCTTCTCCACACTGGCCTTCAACAGGTCCTTCAGAGTGTCATTGTCCTTGTTCTGAAACACAGACAGGGTAAATTATAGAATTAGAATAAGTAGAATGGACAATCAGATCTATACAATACAAGACAGCATCCTCAGTGGGGGTTTGTGTATGTGCATGTAGTAAGTGTGTGTTGAACATACCGATTCAACAGCATGTCTTTGCTTACCAGTCTTTCGTTGTTGATGGAGACGATAAAGTCAAAGAAAGGCTCCAGTCCTGCACGGTGTCCTGGAGAATTCTCCTGAACCTGAGGAGAAGAGAGAGGAGACATGACTTGTAACAACTGTATTTTGTGAATGAAGGGGAGCACCTGGAACAAGGTTTGAACAAGGACCATGGAAGTTACAGGTTATCTACACCACCGCCTGTGACATGAGATCCAGCTAAGGTTCTGTCTTCTTGGCAAAGGTTAGGGCGTTGCACATCATCTTTGAACTTTTAGCAGTAGCCTTAGAATGAAATAGGTATTACAAGCTACACCTGTAATACCAAAAGGTTGGTTACCTGTCTGTCTCAAGATCAAATGGATCCTTGTCACATCAACATATTGAAGATGGAGGTCTATACATTTAGGGAGTAATGAGACATTCAGGTGGTCTGACAAATGTGTAAATCAAAGACATGACTCTGTGATTTTGAGGATTCTGTCAGCAATGCGGCAGCACCTACAAAAGTTGACATTATGACAGCTAGCTAGCATTGAGCTGGCTAGCTCATTTAAACACCATTCACTCTATCTAGCTGCCTGGTTGTTTTGACAGCTAACCTTGTTTACCAAACAATACATGCAACCAATAACACTCATACCTTTCAAAGCTGCATGTAAAATGATATGCAAAAATGTAACTTGGACAATTACACAATACAACTGTAGCAAATGCTGGGGAAAATAGCGTTAACAATGTCTATTAGCATTAGCTGCATGTAGGCCGGAATGTGATCCCCGGCCTCTATCTGACGGTGAGGACACAATTAGATCCTGCTGATAGACCATTCTTACGGATGCTAACATTATTTTGCAGACATCAAAAAAAAAACAAAAAAAAAAACACATACCCGAAGAACATGGTAGCCTTCGGATCCTCCTCCCGGTATCTCGACACTCTGCGACCCCCCCATGTCACGGCTGGTTTATATCGTAGTTAGGATTTAATGCTTGATATTTTTCTGCTCAAGTAATATTGCTAACTGGCTAGCTTCAACTCTACTAAGGCGGCCTGCCAGCTGAGCACTTGTGTTGTTACGTGGCAGTCCACCAGGAAACAGGGCTGATGGGAGTTTTCCCATAGCCGCAGATCTAGAATCAGTTTATCCACCCAAATACTGTAATTATTAATTAGTGGGAAAATTGTCAAACTGACCCAAGACCAGTGTCTATGACCAAGTGTAGGCTGGTGACATGCGCAAGTCTTGGGCTTCAGGTGCTGCTTTTGAATTGTGATATGCAGTATACTCAGACAGTAGTACTAGTATTGGCATATTGTACCATTATATCACAATTGACTGTAAAACCTAGCAGCTGTTTTTCACCCCTCAAAAAAGTGGGTAACAGATTGATAAAGTAACACTGGTAACATTTGGCAAGCACTACTGGAGTGCCAAGTCTAGGACCAGAAAGCTTCTTAGCAGTTTCTTTAATGCAGGGAAACTTAAATCCATTTTACGAAATTTCTATCAGCATGTTAAATGTGCAACCAGAGGAAATAGAACTGAACCACCTTTACTCCACACACAGACGCTTACAAAGCTTTCCCTCGCCTTCCATTTGGCAAATATGAACATAACTCTATCCTCCTGATTCCTGTTTACAAGCAAAAATTAAAGCAGGAAGCACCAGTGACTTGATCAATAAAAAAAGTGGTCAGAGGGGGCAGATGCTAAGCTACAGGACTGTTTTGCTAGCACACTGGAATATGTTCCGGGATTCCTCCGATTGCATTGAGGAGTACACCCCATCAGTCATTGGCTTCATCAATAAGTGCATCGATGACTTCAACCCCACAGTGATTGTACGTACATACCCCAACCAGAAGCCATGGATTAACAGGCAGCATCCTCACTGAGCTAAAGGCTAGAGCTGCCGCTTTCAAGGAGCGGGACCTGAAAGCTTATAAGAAATCCCGCTATGCCCTCCGACGAACCATCAAACAGGCAAAGTGTCAATACAGGACTAAGATTGAATCGTACTACACTGGCTCCGATGATCGTCGGATGTGGCAGGGCTTGCAAACCATTACAGACTACAAAGGGAAGCACAGCCGAGAGCTGGCCAGTGACCCAAGCCTACCATGAGCTAAATTACTTCTATGCTCGCTTCGAGGCAAATAACACTGCAACATGCATGAGAGCACCAGCTGTTCTGGAAGTCTGTGTGATCAGCTCTCCGCAGCCGATGTGAGTAAGACCTTTAAACAGGTCAACATTCGCAAGGCCACAGGGCCAGATGGATTACCAGGATGTGTACTATGAGCACACGCTTACCAACTGGCAAGTGTCTTCACTGACATTTTCAACCTCTCCCTGTCCGAGTCTGTAATACCAACAAGTTTTAAGAAGACACCATAGTCCCTGTGCCCAAGAACACTAAGGTAACCTGCCTAAATTACCGACCCGTAGCACTCACGTCTGTAGCCATGAAGCCATGAAATGCTTTGAAAGGCTGGTCATGGCTCACATCAACAACATCATCCCAACAGATCCACAGATGATGCAATCTCTATTGCACTCCACACTGCACTTTCCCACCTGGACAAAAGGAACACCTATGTGAGAATGCTATTCATTGACTACAGCTCAGCGTTCAACAACATAGTGCCCTCAAAGCTCATCACTAAGCTAAGGGTAGGTAACAACACATCCACCATGCTGATCCTCAACACGGGGTCCCTTCAGGGGTGCGTGCTCAGTCCCCTCCTGTACTCCCTGTTCACTCATGACTGCACGGCCAGGCACAACTCCAACACCATCATTCAATTTGCCGATGATACAACAGTGGAAGGCCTGATCACTGACAACGACGAGACAGCCTATAGGGAGGAGGTCAGAGACCTGGCTGTGTGGTGCAAGGACAACAACCTCTCCATCAATCTGATCAAGACAAAGGAGATGTTTGTGGACTACAGGAAAAAGAAGACTGAACACGGCCCCATTCTCATCAACGGGGCTGCAGTGGAGCAGGTTGAGAGCTTCAAGTTCCTTGGTGTCCACATCACCAACAAACTGATATGGTCCAAGCACACCAAGACAGTCGTAAAGAGGGCACGAAAAAGCCTATCCCCCTCAGGAGACTGAAAAGATTTGGCATGGGTTCTCAGATCTCCAAAAGTTTCTACAGTTGCACCATCGAGTGCATCCTGATGGGTTGCACTGGTATGGCAACTGCTCTGCCTCCAACCGCAAGGTACTACAGAGTGTAGTATGAACGGCCCAGTACATCACTGGGGCCAAGCTTCCTGCCATCCAGGACCTCTATACCAGGCGGTGTCAGAGGAAGGCCCGAAAAATTGTCAAAGACACCAGCCACCCTAGTCATAGACTGTTCTCTCTGCTACCGCACAGCAAGCGGTACAGGAGCACCAAGTCTAGGTCCAAGTGGCTTCTAAGCAGCTTCTACCCCCTAGTCAAATGGCTACCCAGACTATTTGCAGTGCCCCCCCACCTCTCACCCCCTCTTTACACCACTGCTACTCTTTACACCACTCACACTGCTTTTCTTTATCTTGGCCAGGTCGTGGTTGTAAATGAGAACTTGTTCTCAACTGGCCTACCTGGTTAAATACAGTGCCTTGCGAAAGTATTCGGCCCCCTTGAACTTTGCGACCTTTTGCCACATTTCAGGCTTCAAACATAAAGATATAAAACTATTTTTTTGTGAAGAATCAACAACAAGTGGGACACAATCATGAAGTGGAACGACATTTATTGGATATTTCAAACTTTTTTAACAATCAAAAACTGAAAAATTGGGCGTGCAAAATTATTCAGCCCCTTTACTTTCAGTGCAGCAAACTCTCTCCAGAAGTTCAGTGAGGATCTCTGAATGAGCAAATGTTGACCTAAATGACTAATGATGATAAATACAATCCACCTGTGTGTAATCAAGTCTCCGTATAAATGCATATAAATCCTTGTATGAGCTGAAAGTTTAGAGGGACGGCCAGGTCTTGGTAGATTTGCAGTGGTCTGATACTCCTTCCATTTCAATATTATTGCTTGCACAGTGCTCCTTGGGATGTTTAAAGCTTGGGAAATCTTTTTGTATCCAAATCCGGCTTTAAACTTCTTCACAACAGTATCTCGGACCTGCCTGGTGTGTTCCTTGTTCTTCATGATGCTCTCTGCGCTTTTAACGGACCTCTGAGACTATCACAGTGCAGGTGCATTTATACGGAGACTTGATTACACACAGGTGGATTGTATTTATCATCATTAGTCATTAGCCAGTGCTTGACATGGACTGAAATAGGTGCCAGTTCTCATTTTGGGTGTGCCAGTACTGTTTATATTTAGGTGTAGGAGCTCCACAATATTTTTGAGCTAATATTCTATAAGAGAAACAGGAGCTCAAGCAGTAGAACATTTGAGGTACCGGTACTCTCAAGTCAAGGACTGGTGTACGCGACCAATAAACTTTGATTTGACATGTGTGTTATCAGGGTCAGATAATGACAGCTTTCCTCTTGACACATACAAGTTGAGTGTATTCATTTGTATTACCTAAATTGAAAACTATACGAATGAGTAACTATGGGCAATGCATTGTTTCAATCTCTGGGAATAGCAAAGAAAGTGACTGTAACTTCTGGATTCAAAGAGGAAAATATCCTCTTCTGAGACCAACATTTTTTTATTTGGTTTACTAATATACAGTCTTACTAGTATACAGTCTCAAATAAAATCTAACTTTATTTGTCACATGCGCTGAATACAACAGCTGTAGACCTTACCGTGAAATGCTTACTTACAAAACCTTAACCAACAATGCAGTTCAAGAAAGAGTTAATTAAATATTTACCAAATAAACTAAAGTAAAAAATAATACAAAATAACACAATAAAATAACAATAACGAGGCTATATACAGGGGTTCCCTGTACCTAGTCAATGTGTGGCGTGACAGGTTAGTCGAGGTCATTTGTTCATGTAGGTAGAGGTAAAGTGTCTATGCATAGATGTCAGGAAGCTTGGCCCCAGTGATGTACTGGGCCGTATGCACTACCCTTTGTAGCGCCTTGCGGTCGGATGCTGAGCGGTTGCCATACCAGGCTGTGATGCAACCGGTCAGGATGCTCTCGATGGTGCAGCTATATCACTTTTTGAGGATCTGGGAACCATGCCAAATCTTTTCAGTCTCATCAGTAAAAGTATGTAAAGATGAACTGTTCATGTAGACTAGGCCCACATCACGATCACATTAGACCAAAAAGCCCCCCCTTCCAAAATAATAACAATAATAACATTTACACATCTACAACAACAACATACAATATAGATTAGGGTAAATCAATTAATAGAAACAAATAAGAAAGATAAAAATAAACCTGTCTGTTATTAATTTAGGTAGTTGAAGCATTACTGTGTTTGTGTTATAAGTACTGTAGTTTCCATCCTAGTCTCTGACTGATGGTCATCAGCCCCAACAGAATAAGACCTAAATACAAACAGAAAAATAGACTTCAAATGGATGACACTCTTCAAATAAACAACAAGGAAAGTATGATAATTACAATGCATAGAGAATAAGAATTATGTGGAAAAATTCTACATCTCCGAAACAAATTGTGTTTATCACTGTTTATTACCAAAATAAGAAAAACTAGTAAATTAATAGTAAATTAACAGTAACTATGCATTAATTCAATCTCTGTGAATTGAATACAAAATAAATAAACAAAAATCACTTTAGTCAGACAAAAATGAATGACAGCAACATAGCTCCAAGTATTAGATTATTTCTGATGAGTTTTTAAACGGATTCTCATATTGGACCTTTGAGTAAAACCCTTCCCACAAGCAATGATAGGGCTTCTCATCAGTATAAACACATCTGTGTCTCTTAAGGCCAGTTCCGTAGTCCAACCGCATTGGGCACTCAGAGCAGGCGCTCACCTGTGTGCCATTGCTCAAGTACTTTGACAGCCATGGATGTCATGAAAGTTTTTCCACAGTGTGTAGAAATGAAAGGTCATTCTCCTGTCTCATAACGCTTGTGCCTGTGCAGCTCCCCGGACACTAGAAAAGCCTTCCCACATACGTTACACAGGAACTACTTCTCCCCCTTGCATCATGAGATGCCAAACCAATGGATTCTTCTGAACGAACCTCTTCCCACAGACAGAGCACCTGTAAGGCCGTCCTCCATTGTGAATGTGCAGGTTTATTTTTAAGACCTGTGCAGCAGTGTAACCCCTGCCACACTGTGGACATACAGGTGGCCTTTTCCCCGCGTGAGGTCGTTGCAATCTTAGACCGTCTTTTAATTGAAATCTATTATCACACTATTCACAGTGGAAGGGCTGCACAACTGTGTAAATGCTCTGAAGTGGCTTTAGGTGTGCTGGGCTTTTGAAATCCTTTCCAAGTACGCTACACAGAAATGACTGGTTGGTGCACTCTTAGACCCGCCTTTTAATTGAAATGTTTTATCACACTGGTCACAGTAGAAGGACCATGCTACTGTGTGAACGTTCTGATGTCGCTTCATGTGTGCTGGGCCTTTAAACGCCGTCCCACATTTAAAGCAGGTGTACTTCTTGGCTGAGGAGCTCTTCTCTGGGTGTTTCTTCCAGATCAGCTGGATGAGCTCCACCATGTGTCCATGGGAGAATGGGCACTGGTGTCAGGAGAAGACCTGAGAGGACAATATATTAGTCTGTCTTCCTGAGTCCTCGTGTTCACTAAGAGAGGAGGTCACTGACGGTGAGGAGGTCACTCTTTGTTCCTGTTGACCCACGTTTGCTGCGTCACCTTCATCCTCCAGTCCTCTCTCACCTTCCCCGTCTCTCCACCTCCTGTCTCACCCCCCCCCTGTCTCACCATCTCCTGTTTCACCTCCCCCAGTCTCATCACCTCCTGTCTCACCCCCCTGTCTCACACCCCCGTCTCACCATCTCCTGTTTCACCTCCCATCTGTCTCACCACCTCCTGTCTCACCTTCTGTCTCATCACCCCCTGTCTCACCTCCCCCTGTCTCACCTCCCCTGTCTCACCTCCCCTGTCTCGTCTCACCACTGTCAATGTCATCTTCCAAGTTATTTTCACAATTCAACTCTCCTCCTTTGTCTTGGCCTTCCTCGTCATTATGCAACAGTCCCTATCCCTTTTCTGAGAGTGTTCGCTCACCTCCCCCTGTCTCACCTTCCCCTGTCTCACCATCTCCTGTTTCACCTCCCCTGTCTCATCACCTCCTGTCTTACCTCCCCCCGTCTCACCTCCCCCTGTCTCACCTTCCCCTGTCTCACCTCCCCTGTTTCACCTCCCCTGTCTCACCTCCCTGTCTCACCTCCCCTGTCTCACCTCTCCCTGTCTCACCATCTCCTGTCTCACCTCCCCTGTCTCACCTCCCCTGTTTCACCTCCCCTGTCTCACCTCCCCTGTCTCACCTCCCCTGTCTCACCTTCCCCTGTCTCACCATCTCCTGTTTCACCTCCCCTGTCTCATCACCTCCTGTCTTACCTCCCCCCGTCTCACCTCCCCTGTCTCACCTTCCCCTGTCTCACCTCCCCTGTTTCACCTCCCCCTGTCTCACCTCCCCTGTCTCACCTCCCCTGTCTCACCTCTCCCTGTCTCACCTTCCCCTGTTTCACCTCCCCCTGTCTCATCTCCAACTGTCTCACCTTCCCTGTCTCACCTCCCCTGTCTCACCTTCCCCTGTCTCACCTCCCCTGTCTCACCTTCCCTGTCTCACCTCCCCCTGTCTCACCCCCTGTCTCACCTTCCCCTGTCTCACCTCCCCTGTCTCACCTCCCCTGTCTCACCTTCCCTGTCTCACCACCTCCTTTCTCACCTCCCCCTGTCTCACCTTCCCCTGTTTCACCTCCCCTGTCTCACCTCCCCTGTCTCACCTCCCCCTGTCTCACCTCTCCCTGTCTCACCTTCCCTGTTTCACCTCCCCTGTCTCATCTCCAACTGTCTCACCTTCCCCTGTCTCACCTCCCTGTCTCACCTTCCCCTGTCTCACCTCCCCCTGTCTCACCTTCCCTGTCTCACCTCCCCTGTCTCACCCCCCCTGTCTCACCTTCCCCTGTCTCACCTCCCCCTGTCTCACCACCTCCTGTTTCACCTCCCCCTGTCTCACCACCTCCTGTTTCATCTTCCCCTGTCTCAGCACCTACTGTTTCACCTCCCCTGTCTCACCACCTCCTGTTTCACCTCCCCCTGTCTCACCTTCCCTGTCTCACCACCTCCTGTTTCACCTCCCCCTGTCTCACCACCTACTGTTTCACCTCCCCTGTCTCACCTCCCCTGTCTCACCACCTCCTGTTTCACCTCCCCTGTCTCACCACCTCCTGTTTCATCTTCCCTGTCTCAGCACCTACTGTTTCACCTCCCCTGTCTCACCACCTCCTGTTTCACCTCCCCTGTCTCACCTTCCCTGTCTCACCACCTCCTGTTTCACCTCCCCCTGTCTCACCACCTACTGTTTCACCTCCCCTGTCTCACCTCACCCTCTCACCACCTCCTGTCTCACCTCCCCTGTCTCACCACCTCCTGTTTCACCTCCCCTGTCTCACCTCCTCCTCTCACCACCTCCTGTCTCACCTCCCCCTGTCTCACCACCTCCTGTTTCACCTCCCCTGTCTCACCTCACCCTCTCACCACCTCCTGTCTCACCTCCCCTGTCTCACCACCTCCTGTCTCACCTCCCCTGTCTCACCACCTCCTGTTTCACCTCCCCTGTCTCACCTCACCCTCTCACCACCTCCTGTTTCACCTTCCCCTGTCTCACCACCTCCTGTTTCACCCCAGCCCTGTCTCACCTCCCCCTGTCTCACCTCCCCTGTCTCACCACCTCCTGTTTCACCTCCCCTGTCTCACATCCCCTGTTTTCCTCCCCTGTCTCACCACCTCCTGTTTCACCTCCCCTTGTCTAACCTCCCCTGTCTCACCTTCCCCTGCTTCACCACCCCCTGTCTCACCTTCCCCTGTTTCACCTTCCCCTGTCTTACCTCCTCCTGTTTCACCTCCCCCTGCTTCACCTCCCCTGTCTAACCTCCCCTGTTTCACCTCCTCCTGTTTCACCTTCCCTGTCTCACCTCCCCCTGCTTCACCTCCCCTGTCTAACCTCCCCTGTTTCACCACCTCCTGTTTCACCTTCCCCTGTCTTACCTCCTCCTGTTTCACCTCCCCCTGCTTCACCTCCCCCTGTCTAACCTCCCCCTGTTTCACCTCCTCCTGTTTCACCTCCCCCTGTCTCACCTCACCCTGTTTTCCTCCCCCTGTCTCACCACCTCCTGTTTCACCTTCCCCTGTCTCACCTTCCCCTGCTTCACCTCCCCTGTCTAACCTCCCCTGTTTCACCACCTCTTGTCTCACCTCCCCTGTCTAACCTCCCCTGTTTCACCTCCTCCTGTTTCACCTTCCCCTGTCTTATCTCCCCTGTCTCACCACCTCCTATCTCACCAACTCCTGTCTCACCTCCCCTGTCTTACCTCCCCTGTCTCACCACCTCCTATCTCACCAACTCCTGTGTCAACTCCCCTGTCTCACCTCACCTCCCCTGTTTCACCTCCCCCTGTCTCATCTCCAACTGTCTCACCTTCCCCTGTCTCACCTCCCCTGTCTCACCTTCCCCTGTCTCACCTCCCCCTGTCTCACCTTCCCTGTCTCACCTCCCCTGTCTCACCCCCTGTCTCACCTTCCCCTGTCTCACCTCCCCTGTCTCACCTCCCTGTCTCACCACCTCCTGTTTCACCTCCCCTGTCTCACCACCTCCTGTTTCATCTTCCCCTGTCTCAGCACCTACTGTTTCACCTCCCCTGTCTCACCACCTCCTGTTTCACCTCCCCTGTCTCACCTTCCCTGTCTCACCACCTCCTGTTTCACCTCCCCTGTCTCACCACCTACTGTTTCACCTCCCCCTGTCTCACCTCCCCTGTCTCACCACCTCCTGTTTCACCTCCCCTGTCTCACCACCTCCTGTTTCATCTTCCCTGTCTCAGCACCTACTGTTTCACCTCCCCCTGTCTCACCACCTCCTGTTTCACCTCCCCTGTCTCACCTTCCCCTGTCTCACCACCTCCTGTTTCACCTCCCCTGTCTCACCACCTACTGTTTCACCTCCCCTGTCTCACCTCACCCTCTCACCACCTCCTGTCTCACCTCCCCTGTCTCACCACCTCCTGTTTCACCTCCCCTGTCTCACCTCACCCTCTCACCACCTCCTGTTTCACCTCCCCCTGTCTCACCACCTCCTGTTTCATCTCCCCTGTCTCACCTTCCCCTGTCTCACCACCTCCTGTTTCACCTCCCCTGTCTCACCTCCTCCTCTCACCACCTCCTGTCTCACCTCCCCCTGTCTCACCACCTCCTGTTTCACCTCCCCTGTCTCACCTCACCCTCTCACCACCTCCTGTCTCACCTCCCCTGTCTCACCACCTCCTGTCTCACCTCCCCTGTCTCACCACCTCCTGTTTCACCTCCCCTGTCTCACCTCACCCTCTCACCACCTCCTGTTTCACCTTCCCCTGTCTCACCACCTCCTGTTTCACCCCAGCCCTGTCTCACCTCCCCCTGTCTCACCTCCCCTGTCTCACCACCTCCTGTTTCACCTCCCCTGTCTCACATCCCCCTGTTTTTCCTCCCCTGTCTCACCACCTCCTGTTTCACCTCCCCTTGTCTAACCTCCCCCTGTCTCACCTTCCCCTGCTTCACCACCCCCTGTCTCACCTTCCCCTGTTTCACCTTCCCTGTCTTACCTCCTCCTGTTTCACCTCCCCCTGCTTCACCTCCCCTGTCTAACCTCCCCTGTTTCACCTCCTCCTGTTCACCTTCCCCTGTCTCACCTCACCCTGTTTTTCCTCCCCTGTCTCACCACCTCCTGTTTCACCTTCCCCTGTCTCACCTTCCCCTGCTTCACCTCCCCCTGTCTAACCTCCCCCTGTTTCACCACCTCTTGTCTCACCTCCCCCTGTCTAACCTCCCCTGTTTCACCTCCTCCTGTTTCACCTTCCCCTGTCTTATCTCCCCCTGTCTCACCACCTCCTATCTCACCAACTCCTGTCTCACCTCCCCTGTCTTACCTCCCCTGTCTCACCACCTCCTATCTCACCAACTCCTGTGTCAACTCCCCCTGTCTCACCTCCCTCTCTCACCTCCCTCTGTCTCACCTCCCCCTGTCTCACCACCTCCTGTTTCACCTCCCCTGTCTCACCACCTCCTATCTCACCAACTCCTGTCTCACCTCCCCTGTCTTACCTCCCCTGTCTCACCACCTCCTATCTCACCAACTCCTGTCTCAACTCCCCTGTCTCACCTCCCTCTCTCACCTCCCTCTGTCTCACCTCCCCTGTCTCACCTCCCCTGTCTCATCTTCCCCTGTCTCACCACCTCCTGTTTCACCTCCCCCTGTTTCACCTCCCCTGTTTCACCACCTCCTGTTTCACCTCCCCTGTCTCACCTCCCCTGTCTCACCACCTCCTGTTTCACCTCCCCTGTCTCACCACCTCTTGGTTCACCTCCCCTGTCTCACCACCTCCTGTTACACCTCCCCTGTCTCACCCCCTGTCTCACCTCCCCTGTCTCACCTCCCCTGTCTCACCTCCCCTGTCTCACCTCCCCTGTCTTACCTCTTACCTTAACTCTCTTACCTCTCCCTTTCTCACCTCCCCGTCTCACCACCTCCTGTCTCACCTCCCCTGTCTCACCTTCCCCTGTCTCACCACCTCTTGGTTCACCTCCCCCTGTCTCACCACCTCCTGTTACACCTCCCCTGTCTCACCCCCTGTCTCACCTCCCCCTGTCTCACCTCCCCCTGTCTCACCTCCCCCTGTCTCACCTCCCCTGTCTTACCTCTTACCTTAACTCTCTTACCTCTCCCTTTCTCACCTCCCCGTCTCACCACCTCCTGTCTCACCTCCCCCTGTCTCACCTTCCCTGTCTCACCACCTCCTGTTTCACCACCTCCTGTCTCACCTCCCCCTGTCTCACCTCCCCCTGTCTCACCACCTTCTGTCTCACCTCCCCCTGTCTCACCTCCCCCTGCCTGGAAGTCAGCAGCCCTAGAACCATTTCTGTCACAATGGTCACAATCTCCTCCAGCTTCCCAAAATGCTCACTTTGCTGAGCCAAATTCCACATGAAGGCAGACGTTAGGCGAAGCGGTGGAGCCAGGAGGTGGAGAGAGAATAATGACAGATGTGAACCTGCCTGAAATTACAGGAGAAACAGGACAGACAACATGACACTCATCTGAACCTTTATCACTGTAACATAACGTCTGGGAGTCCTCTACTGCCTCCACCAGAGACTCTGGCTTCATCACACAAGGTCCATGGACCGAGCACCTGTTGCAGCTTACCCTCTCTCCACATTGCACTGTTAAGTTGATGGCAGCAGTGGGCTAGTCTTTGTAGGAGAGTATTAATTGGCTTGCAGGGCTTTGTGTGTGGGTGAGGATGCTTACAGAGGATGGGGATACTATAACACAGTGTATGTAAGTGTTTTCTGTCTCATCCTGAGGCTCATGCTTTAACCTTAGTGATGCACAGACTAAGTTTTCTAGACTTTACCCTTTGCAAAAGTTTTTAAAAATCGCGTTGTTTAGAAGGAGTTCAAAGGCACTTCACAGAGTAGGCATTCCATAACGGAAATATGCAGATGATGCTAGAACCCGCCAATAGGATCGCGCTAGCTTGTGCTTGACCCTGCCCACCTCTATCCTTTTTCTGCCCACTATGACTAATGTTTTCCCATTGGAAACGACAGGCTGTTTTCTATCCTTGTTTAGTTCTAAACATCTTTGGTAATATGGTGCGCTTCAAATGAAAATACGTCCGGCATCTTGCGACATCGGCAATTGTCCATAGCAATACGTGGTTGATGTCAGTGCTATCTACTGGCTTTACTGTCTATGCCATGGTCAGATCCAGTCTACACAATAATGTTTTTCTACTTTACAAAGACAAAAATAGACACAAAAAAAATAAACAAACAGCAACATTAAATACAGAATAGAGACGAATAACCTAAAGAAAAATAAACTTTTCTGTGTTTACAAAGCTAAAAATATGGTATATATGTAGGCTACCTACCTTGGGTGCAGGTAGCCTAGTGGTTAGAGTGTTGGACTAGTAACCAAAAGGTTGCAAAATCAAATCCCCAAGCTGACAAGGTAAAAAACTGTCATTCTACCCCTGAACAAGGCAGTTAACCCACTGTTCCTAGGCTGTAATTGTAAATAAGAATTTGTTCTTAACTGACTTGCCTATTTAAAAAAAAAGTAAACTAATTTTATTGGTCACATGCACAGATGTAGACTTTACATACGAGCCCATTCCCAACAACACAGAGTTAAAAAGTAAAACAAAGATTTGCTAAATTAAACAGGAGATAGTAACGCAATACAACATTAATGAGGCTATATACAAGGAGTACCAGTACCGAGTCAATGTGCAGGGGTAGGAGGTAGTTGAGATGATAGAGTATGTATAAATAGGGGTAAAAGTGACTAGGCAATTAGGTTGCATAATAAACAGAGTAGCGGTAGGCTATGTGAAGAGTGTGGAAGTGTGTTTACTGTATATTTTGTAACTATATGTAGCGTCCATCTTAAGTATTTACTAGTAACTGATAGACAGCTCAAATAGGATAGTCTGGCTAGGAGCTAAATGCACAAATAAATTCCAAATAATATTCAGTCAGTTAAAAGAAGGGGTTAATATTGATGACACTCTTCAAATAAACAAGGAAAGTATGATAACCACAAGAATGCATAAAGAATAATAATTATGTGGAACAAGTTTGACCCATGCTTGACCTCACAGGAGGTTGGTGGCACCTTAATTGGGAAGGACAGGCTCGTGGTAATGGCTGGAGCAGAGTTAGTGGAATGATATCAAGTACATGAAATACGTGGTTTCCATGTGGTTGATGCCATTCCATTTGCTCCATTGCAGACATTATCATGAGCTGTCCTCCCCTCAGCAGCCTCCACTGGGTTTGTATATAATTTGTCCAATGACCAAATCTTCAGACATGGTGACACTCGACAGAGGACAGAGCATGATGCCCTCACACAGACTGCCCTCTGCTAAATGGAGTTTACTCTTATTGACTGTTATTTTTACTGGGTAATTGTGTTGAACCCATGTAATGTTATACCAGTCTGATGTATTTTGGTGTGATGTCTGTGTGTGTACATACAAGCAGCCAGGCATGTTTTTGCCTCTGTGTGTGTCTCTGTCTGTGCTCTCTCTCTCTCTTTCTCTCTCTCTCTCTCCTCTGTTTCTCTCTCGCCTTCTTTCTCTCTCTCTCTCTCTCTCTCTTTATTTCTCTCCTTCTTCCTCTCTCTCCTGTCTCTCTCCCTCATTATTTCTCTCTACTCTCCCTCTCTCTCCATCTCTCTCTCCTCTCTCTCTACTTCTATCTCCCTCCCTCTTTCGCTCCTCTCTCCTTCTCTCGCTTTACTTCCCCCCCTCACCACACACACACACAGTAAACACACAGCCCCCTCTCCTTCACCTCTCTCCCTCTATCAGTCCCCTCTCCTCCACCTCTCGCCCTCTATCAGCCCCCTCTCCTCCACCTCTCTCCCTCTATCAGCCCGCTCTCCTCCAAACACACTGTAACGTACTGTAGGCCTACATAAAGCACAGGAAACAGAGACGCACACAAAAGAGCACATAGCAAAAATAACTTGATCTAGGAGAAAGAAGACAACCCCTCTTTCCTCCATTGCAGTCAGGAGCTGGTTCTCTCTCTCTCTCCCTCTCTCTCTCTCTCTCTCTCTCTCTCTCTCTCTCTCTCTCTCTCTCTCTCTCTCTCTCCGGCTGCCTCCTCCATATTCATTAGTTCTCATTATTGTCCCATGATTGGAACACCTGCTTCCAAATTACTGCTGTAATGAGCAATTACACTCCAGACAATATCATCACCTTCTACTGTGTGGAGGCTGCCAACAGCCTTTTTGTTTACTTGATGAAGATTTTTCTGTTCTTAAATTGAAATGTAATTTCACTACACATTTCTATCTTCATGACTTTGAGGTAGAAATGTCTTAGAGCTTACAAGGTTCCTTATTCGGCAATCGGCATGTTTGTTTATCTCTGGTGGAGGCATGGTCGAGAGCCACCACCAGGGGGAGTCATACCACATCATTCCACTCAGATGGGTGGCTGAACGCCAGAGGGGGCTGATACAGGGAGAGGGAGAGAGGTGGAGGAGAGGGGGCTGATAGAGGGAGAGAGGTGAAGGAGAGGGGGCTGATACAGGGAGAGAGGAAGAGAGGTGGAGGAGACGGGGCTGATATAGGGAGAGGAAGAGAGGTGGAGGAGAGGGGGCTGATAGAGGGAGAGAGGTGAAGGAGAGGGGGCTGATAGAGGGAGAGAGGTGGAGGAGAGGGGACTGATAGAGGGAGAGAGGTGAAGGAGAGGGGGCTGATAGAGGGAGAGAGGTGAAGGAGAGGGGGCTGATACAGGGAGAGAGGTGAAGGAGAGGGGGGCTGATACAGGGAGAGAGGAAGAGAGGTGGAGGAGACGGGGCTGATATAGGGAGAGAGGTGAAGGAGAGGGGGCTGATACAGGGAGAGAGGAAGAGAGGTGGAGGAGACGGGGCTGATATAGGGAGAGGAAGAGAGGTGGAGGAGAGGGGGCTGATAGAGGGAGAGAGGTGAAGGAGACGGGGCTGATAGAGAGGAGAGAGGGGCTGAAGGAGAGGGGCTGATAGAGGGAGAGAGGTGAAGGAGAGGGGACTGATACAGGAGAGAGGTGAAGGAGAGGGGGCTGATAGAGGGAGAGAGGTGAAGGAGAGGGGGCTGATACAGGGAGAGAGGAAGAGAGGTGGAGGAGAGGGGGCTGATATAGGGAGAGGAAGAGAGGTGGAGGAGAGGGGGCTGATAGAGGGAGAGAGGTGGAGGAGAGGGGGCTGATAGAGGGAGAGAGGTGAAGGAGAGGGGGCTGATAGAGGGAGAGAGGTGGAGGAGAGGGGGGAGAGGGGCTGATACAGGGAGAGAGGAAGAGAGGTGGAGGAGAGGGGGATGATAGAGGGAGAGAGGTGGAGGAGAGGGGCTGATAGAGGGAGAGAGGTGGAGGAGAAGAGGGGGCTGATAGAGGGAGGAGGTGGAGGAGAGGGGACTGATAGAGGGAGAGAGGTGAAGGAGAGGGGGCTGATAGAGGGAGAGAGGTGGAGGAGAGGGGGCTGATAGAGGGAGAGAGGTGAAGGAGAGGGGGCTGATACAGGGAGAGAGGTGAAGGAGAGGGGGCTGATAGAGGGAGAGAGGTGAAGGAGAGGGGGCTGATAGAGGGAGAGAGTTGGAGGAGAGGGGACTGATACAGGGAGAGAGAGAGAGAGAGGGGGGCTGGAGGAGAGGGGGAGGAGAGGGGGCTGATAGAGGGAGAGAGGTGAAGGAGAGGGGGCTGATAGAGGGAGAGAGGTGAAGAGAGAGGGGGCTGATAGAGGGAGAGAGGTGAAGGAGAGGGGGCTGATAGAGGGAGAGGGAGAGGTGAAGGAGAGGGGACTGATACAGGGAGAGAGGTGAAGGAGAGGGGGCTGATAGAGGGAGAGAGGTGAAGGAGAGGGGGCTGATACAGGGAGAGAGAGAGAGAGAGAGGTGGAGGGAGAGGGGGCTGATACAGGGAGAGAGGAAGAGAGGTGGAGGAGACGGGGCTGATATAGGGAGAGGAAGAGAGGTGGAGGAGAGGGGGTGAAGGAGAGGGGGCTGATAGAGGGAGAGAGGTGAAGGAGGTGAGGGGGGGGCTGATAGAGGGAGAGAGGTGGAGGAGAGGGGGGGCTGATACAGGGGGAGAGAGGAAGAGAGGTGGAGGAGAGAGGGGAGGATGATAGAGGGAGAGAGGTGGAGGAGAGGGGGCTGATAGAGGGAGAGAGGTGAAGGAGAGGGGACTGATAGAGGGAGAGAGGTGAAGGAGAGGGGGCTGATAGAGGGAGAGAGGTGGAGGAGAGGGGGCTGATAGAGGGAGAGAGGTGAAGGAGAGGGGGATAGAGGGAGAGAGGTGGAGGAGAGGGGGGCTGATACAGGGAGAGAGGAAGAGAGGTGGAGGAGAGGGGGATGATAGAGGGAGAGAGGTGGAGGAGAGCGGGCTGATAGAGGGAGAGAGTTGGAGGAGAGCAGGCTGATAGAGGGAGAGAGGTGGAGGAGAGGGGGCTGATAGAGGGAGAGAGGTGGAGGAGAGGGGGGGCTGATAGAGGGAGAGAGGTGAAGGAGAGGGGGGGACTGATAGAGGGAGAGAGGTGGAGGAGAGGGGGAGAGAGGTGATAGAGGGAGAGAGGTGAAGGAGAGGGGGCTGATAGAGGGAGAGAGGTGAAGGAGAGGGGGCTGATAGAGGGAGAGAGGTGAAGGAGAGGGGGCTGATAGAGGGAGAGAGGTGAAGGAGAGGGGGGCTGATAGAGGGAGAGAGTTGGAGGAGAGGGGACTGATACAGGGAGAGAGAGAGGACTGAGAGAGGTGGAGGAGAGGGGGCTGATAGAGGGAGAGAGGTGAAGGAGAGGGGACTGATACAGGGAGAGAGGTGAAGGAGAGGGGGCTGATAGAGGGAGAGAGGTGAAGGAGAGGGGGCTGATACAGGGAGAGAGGAAGAGAGGTGGAGGAGACGGGGCTGATATAGGGAGAGGAAGAGAGGTGAAGGAGAGGGGACTGATACAGGGAGAGAGGTGAAGGAGAGGGGGCTGATAGAGGGAGAGAGGTGGAGGAGAGGGGGATAGAGGGAGAGAGGTGAAGGAGAGGGGCTGATAGAGGGAGAGAGGTGAAGGAGAGGGGGCATAGAGGAGAGAGGTGAAGGAGAGGGGCTGATGAGAGGAGAGAGGGGAGAGGGGGCTGATAGAGGGAGAGAGGTGGAGGAGAGGGGCTGATAGAGGAGAGAGGTGAAGGAGAGGGGCTGATAGAGGGAGAGAGGTGGAGGAGAGGGGCTGATAGAGGAGAGGGGCTGATAGAGGGAGAGAGGTGAAGGAGAGGGGCTGATAGAGGGAGAGAGGTGAAGGAGAGGGGGCTGATAGAGGGAGAGAGTGAGGAGAGAGATAGAAGGAGAGGGGGAGAGGGGGCTGATAGAGGGAGAGAGGTGGAGGAGAGGGGGCTGATAGAGGGAGAGAGGTGAAGGAGAGGGGGCTGATAGAGGGAGAGAGGTGAAGGAGAGGGGGGCTCTGATAGAGGGAGAGAGGTGAAGGAGAGGGGCTGATAGAGGGAGAGAGGTGAAGGAGAGGGGGCTGATAGAGGGAGAGAGGTGAAGGAGAGGGACTGATAGAGGGAGAGAGGTGAAGGAGAGGGGACTGATAGAGGGAGAGAGGTGAAGGAGAGGGGGCTGATAGAGGGAGAGAGGTGAAGGAGAGGGGGCTGATAGAGGGAGAGAGGTGAAGGAGAGGGGGCTGATAGAGAGAGAGAGGTGAAGGAGAGGGGGCTGATAGAGGGAGAGAGGTGAAGGAGAGGGGACTGATACAGGGAGAGAGGAAGAGAGATGGAGGAGAGGGGGCTGATAGAGGGAGAGAGGTGAAGGAGAGGGGCTGATAGAGGGAGAGAGGTGAAGGAGAGGGGGCTGATAGAGGGAGAGAGGTGAAGGAGAGGGGGCTGATAGAGGGAGAGAGGTGAAGGAGAGGGGGCTGATAGAGGGAGAGAGGTGAAGGAGAGGGGGCTGATAGAGGGAGAGAGGTGAAGGAGAGGGGGCTGATAGAGGGAGAGAGATAGTGAAGGAGAGGGGCTGATAGACTGATACAGGGAGAGAGAGGAAGAGAGATGGAGGAGAGGGGGCTGATAGAGGGAGAGAGGTGAAGGAGAGGGGGCTGATAGAGGGAGAGAGGTGAAGGAGAGGGGGCTGATAGAGGGAGAGAGGTGAAGGAGAGGGGGGCTGATAGAGGGAGAGAGGTGAAGGAGAGGGGGCTGATAGAGGGAGAGAGGTGGAGGAGAGGGGGCTGATAGAGGGAGAGAGGTGAAGGAGAGGGGGCTGATAGAGGGAGAGAGGTGAAGGAGAGGGGCTGATAGAGGGAGAGAGGTGAAGGAGAGGGGCTGATAGAGGGAGAGAGGGGGCTGATAGAGAGAGAGGGGAGAGGAGGGGGGCTGATAGAGGGAGAGAGGAGAGGGGCTGGAGGGAGAGGGGGCTGAGGGGACTGATAGAGGGAGAGAGGTGAAGGAGAGGGGGCTGATAGAGGGAGAGGGGCTGAGAGAGGTGGAAGGAGAGGGGCTGATAGAGGAGAGAGGTGGAGGAGAGGGGGCTGATAGAGGGAGAGAGGTGAAGGAGAGGGGGCTGATAGAGGGAGAGAGGTGGAGAAGGAGAGGGGGAGGTGATAGAGGGAGAGAGGTGAAGGAGAGGGGGCTGATAGAGGGAGAGAGAGGTGAGAGGGAGGGGGGGAGAGGCTGATAGAGGGAGAGAGAGGTGAAGGAGAGGGGGCTGATAGAGGGAGAGAGGTGAAGGAGAGGGGGACTGATAGAGGGAAGAGAGGTGAAGGAGAGAGGGGCTGATAGAGGGAGAGAGGTGAAGGAGAGGGGGCTGATAGAGGGAGAGAGGTGAAGGAGAGGGGGACTGATAGAGGGAGAGAGGTGAAGGAGAGGGGCTGATAGAGGGAGAGAGGTGAAGGAGAGGGGGCTGATAGAGGGAGAGAGGTGGAAGAGAGAGGGGAGCTGATAGAGGGAGAGAGGTGAAGGAGAGGGGGCTGATAGAGGGAGAGAGGTGAAGGAGAGGGGAAGGAGAGGGGCTGATAGAGGGAGAGAGGTGAAGGAGAGGGGACTGATAGGGAGAGAGGTGAAGGAGAGGGGGCTGATAGAGGGAGAGAGGTGAAGGAGAGGGGGCTGATAGAGGGAGAGAGGTGAAGGAGAGGGGGATACAGGGAGAGAGGTGAAGGAGAGGGGCTGATAGAGGGAGAGAGGTGAAGGAGAGGGGGCTGATAGAGGGAGAGGTGAAGGAGACGGGGCTGATAGAGGGAGAGGAGGGGGACTGATAGAGGTGAAGAGAGGGGGCTGAAGAGAGAGTGTGAGGAGAGGGGGCTGATAGAGGGAGAGAGGAAGGAAGGAGAGGGGGGATGATAGAGGGAGAGAGGTGAAGGAGAGGGGGCTGATAGAGGGAGAGAGGTGAGAGGGGGCTGATAGAGGGAGAGGGGGAGAGGGACGGCTGATAGAGGGAGAGAGGTGAAGGAGAGGGGGCTGATAGAGGGAGAGGGTGAGAGAGGGGGCTGATAGAGGGAGAGGTGGAGGAGAGGGGGATGATAGGAGGGAGAGAGGAGGGAGGAGGTGGGGGGGGCTGATAGAGGGAGAGAGTTGGAGGAGAGGGGGCTGATAGAGGGAGAGAGGTGGAGGAGAGGGGGCTGATAGAGGGAGAGAGGTGAAGGAGAGAGGGGCTGATAGAGGATAGAGGGAGAGAGGTGAAGGAGAGGGGCTGATAGAGAGAGGTGAGAGAGGTGATAGGAGAGGGGGGAGAGGGGCTGATAGGGAGGGAGAGAGGTGAAGGAGAGGGGGCTGATAGAGGGAGAGAGGTGAAGGAGAGGGGGCTGATAGAGAGGGAGAGAGGGGGCTGAAGAGGGAGAGAGGTGAAGGAGGGGGCTGATAGAGGGAGAGAGGTGAAGGAGAGGGGAAGGAGAGGGGGCTGATAGAGGGAGAGAGGTGAAGGAGAGGGGGCTGATAGAGGGAGAGAGGTGAAGGAGAGGGGGCTGATAGAGGGAGAGAGGTGAAGGAGAGGGGGAGAGAGGTGATAGAGAGGGGCTGATAGAGGGAGAGGTGAGGAGAGGGGCTGATAGAGGGAGAGGGTGAGGAGGGGGCTGATAGAGGGAGAGAGGTGAAGGAGAGGGGGCTGATAGAGGGAGAGAGGTGAAGGAGAGGGGGCTGATAGAGGGAGAGAGGGGGCTGATAGAGGGAGAGGAGGAGGGGGGGCTGATAGAGGGAGAGAGGTGAAGAGGGGGCTGAAGAGGGAGAGAGGTGAAGGAGAGGGGGCTGATGATAGGGAGAGAGGAAGAGAGGTGAAGGAGAGGGTGAAGGAGAGGGGACTGATACAGGGAGAGAGGTGAAGGAGAGGGGGCTGATAGAGGGAGAGAGGTGGAGGAGAGGGGGCTGATAGAGGGAGAGAGGTGAGGAGGATACAGGAGAGAGAGAGGAGAGGGGCTGGAGGAGAGGGGGAGAGGGGCTGATAGAGGGAGAGAGGTGAAGGAGAGGGGGCTGATAGAGGGAGAGAGTTGGAGGAGAGGGGGCTGATAGAGGGAGAGAGGTGAAGGAGAGGGGGCTGATAGAGGGAGAGAGGTGAAGGAGAGGGGGCTGATAGAGGGAGAGAGAAGGAGGAGAGGGCTGATAGAGGGAGAGAGGGGAGGGGACTGATAGAGGGAGAGAGGTGAAGAGAGGGGCTGAAGGGGAGAGGGGGGGGCTGATAGAGGAGAGAGGTGAAGGAGAGGGGACTGATAGAGGGAGAGAGGTGAAGGAGAGGGGGCTGATAGAGGGAGAGAGGTGAAGGAGAGGGGACTGATACAGGGAGAGAGAAGGAGAGGGGAGGGGGCTGATAGAGGGAGAGAGGTGAAGGAGAGGGGGGCTGATAGAGGGAGAGAGGTGAAGGAGAGGGGGCTGATAGAGGGAGAGAGGTGAAGGAGAAGGGGGCTGATAGAGGAGAGGTGAAGGAGAGGGGGCTGATAGAGGGAGAGAGGTGAAGGAGAGGGGACTGAAGGGAGAGAGGTGAAGAGAGGGGCTGATAGAGGGAGAGAGGTGGAGGAGAGGGGGCTGATAGAGGGAGAGAGGTGAAGGAGAGGGGCTGATAGAGGGAGAGAGGTGAAGGAGAGGGGGCTGATAGAGGGAGAGGTGAAGGAGAGGGGCTGATAGGGGAGAGAGGTGAAGGAGAGGGGCTGATAGAGGGAGAGAGGTGAAGGAGAGAGGGGATAGAGAGAGAGGGAGAGAGGGGGGCTGATAGAAGGAGAGGGGGCTGATAGAGGGAGAGAGGTGAAGGAGAGGGGCTGATAGAGGGAGAGAGGTGGAGAGGGGCTGATAGGGAGGATAGAGGGAGAGAGGTGAAGGAGAGGGGGCTGATAGAGGGAGAGAGGTGAAGGAGAGGGGGCTGATAGAGGGAGAGAGGTGAAGGAGAGGGGGCTGATAGAGGGAGAGAGGTGAAGGAGAGGGGCTGATAGAGGGAGAGAGGTGAAGGAGAGGGGGCTGATAGAGAGAGAGAGGTGGTGAAGGAGAGGGGCTGATAGAGGGAGGGGGGGGCTGATAGAGGGAGAGAGAGTGAAGGAGAGGGGACTGATAGAGGGAGAGAGGAAGAGGGGGGCTGGAGGAGGGAGAGAGGTGAAGGAGAGGGGGCTGATACAGAGAGGGAAGAGAGAGGAGGGGGGATGATAGAGGAGAGAGGTGAAGGAGAGGGGGCTGATAGGGAGGGAGAGAGAGGGAAGAGGTGAGAGGGGGCTGATAGAGGAGAGAGGAAGAGAGGTGGAGGAGAGGGGGCTGATAGAGGGAGAGAGGTGAAGGAGAGGGGGCTGATAGGAGAGGTGAGAGAGGAGAGAAGGAGAGGGGGAGAGGGGGCTGATAGAGGGAGAGAGGTGAAGGAGAGGGGGGCTGATAGAGGAGAGAGTTGGAGGAGAGGGGGCTGATAGAGGGAGAGAGGTGAAGGAGAGGGGCTGATAGAGGGAGAGAGGTGAAGGAGAGGGGCTGAGGGAGAGGGAGAGAGGTGATAGGGGAGAGGGGACTGATACAGGGAGAGAGGAAGGAGGAGAGGGGGGAAGATAGAGGGAGAGAGGTGAAGGAGAGGGGCTGATACAGGGAGAGAGAGAGGGGGGCTGAAGGAGAGGGGGAGAGGGGGATGATAGAGGGAGAGAGGTGGAGGAGAGGGGGCTGATAGAGGGAGAGAGGTGGAGGAGAGGGGGCTGATAGAGGGAGAGAGGTGAAGGAGAGGGGACTGATAGAGGGAGAGAGGTGAAGGAGAGGGGGCTGATAGAGGAGAGAGGTGAAGGAGAGGGGGGCTGATAGAGGGAGAGAGAGAGGTGAAGGAGAGGGGCTGAGAAGGAGAGGGGGGGAGGGGCTGATAGAGGGAGAGAGGTGAAGGAGAGGGGGCTGATAGAGGGAGAGAGGTGAAGGAGAGGGGGCTGATAGAGGGAGAGAGGTGAAGGAGAGGGGGGGACTGATAGAGGGAGAGAGGGAGGGGGCTGAGAGGTGAAGGAGAGGGGACTGATAGAGGGAGAGAGGTGAAGGAGAGGGGGCTGATAGAGGGAGAGAGGTGAAGGAGAGGGGGATGATAGAGGGAGAGAGGTGAGGAGGGGGAGAGAGTTGAAGGAGAGGGGCTGATAGAGGGGTGAGAGAGGTGAAGGAGAGGGGGCTGATAGAGGGAGAGAGGAGAGGGGCTGAAGGAGAGGGGGCTGATAGAGGGAGAGAGGTGAAGGAGAGGGGGCTGATAGAGGGAGAGAGGTGAAGGAGAGGGGGCTGATAGAGAGGGAGAGAGGTGAAGGAGAGGGGGCTGATAGAGGGAGAGAGGTGAAGGAGAGGGGGCTGATAGAGGGAGAGAGGTGAAGGAGAGGGGGCTGATAGAGGGAGAGAGGTGAAGGAGAGGGGGCTGATAGAGGGAGAGTGAAGGAGAGGGGGCTGAGAGGGAGGTGAAGGAGAGGGGACTGATAGAGGGAGAGAGGGAGAGAGGGGCTGATAGAGGGAGAGAGGTGAAGGAGAGGGGGCTGATAGAGGGAGAGAGGTGAAGGAGAGGGGGCTGATAGAGGGAGAGAGGTGAAGGAGAGGGGGCTGATAGAGGGAGAGAGGTGAAGGAGAGGGTGAAGGAGAGGGGGGCTGATAGAGGGAGAGAGGTGAAGGAGAGGGGAGAGGTGAAGGAGAGGGGTTGATAGAGGGAGAGAGGAAGGAGAGGGGTCTGATAGAGGAGAGAGGTGAAGGAGAGGGGCTGATAGAGGGAGAGAGGTGAAGGAGAGGGGGCTGATAGAGGGAGAGAGGTGAAGGAGAGGGGGCTGATAGAGGAGAGAGGTGAAGGAGAGGGGGCTGATAGAGGGAGAGAGGTGAAGGAGAGGGGTCTGGAGAGGGAGAGAGGGAAGGAGAGGGGTCTGATAGAGGGAGAAGGAGAGGGGGCTGAAGGGAGAGGGGGAGAGGGGCTGATAGAGGGAGAGAGGAAGTGAGAGGGGACTGATAGGAGAGGGGGCTGATAGAGGGAGAGAGGTGAAGGAGAGGGGGCTGATAGAGGGAGAGAGGTGAAGGAGAGGGGCTGATAGAGGGAGAGAGGTGAAGGAGAGGGGGCTGATAGGGAGAGGGAGAGAGGTGAAGGAGAGGGGGGGACTGATAGAGGGAGAGAGTTGGAGGAGAGGGGACTGATAGAGGGAGAGAGGTGAAGGAGAGGGGATAGAGGGGGAGAGATGAAGGAGAGGGGGCTGATAAGGAGAGGGGGACTGATACAGGGAGAGAGGTGAAGGAGAGGGGGCTGATAGAGGGAGAGAGGTGAAGGAGAGGGGGCTGATACAGGGAGAGAGGAAGAGAGGTGGAGGAGACGGGGCTGATATAGAGGGAGAGAGGTGAAGGAGAGGGGGCTGATACAGGGAGAGAGGTGAAGGAGAGGGGCTGATAGAGGGAGAGAGGTGGAGGAGAGGGGGCTGATACAGGGAGAGAGGTGAGGAGAGGGGAGGGAGAGGGGGATGATAGAGGGAGAGAGGTGAAGGAGAGGGGGCTGATAGAGGGAGAGAGGAAGAGAGGTGGAGGAGAGGGGGCTGATAGAGGGAGAGAGGTGAAGGAGAGGGGGCTGATAGAGGGAGAGAGAGGTGAAGGAGAGGGGCTGATAGAGGGAGAGAGGTGAAGGAGAGGGGGAGAGAGGGAGAGAGGTGGAAGGAGAGGGGGCTGATAGAGGGAGAGAGGTGGAGGAGAGGGGCTGAGGGAGAGGGAGAGAGGTGAAGGGGGAGAGAGGGGGCTGATAGAGGGAGAGAGGTGAAGGAGAGGGGCTGATAGAGGGAGAGAGGTGAAGGAGAGGGGACTGATAGAGGGAGAGAGGTGAAGGAGAGGGGGCTGATAGAGGGAGAGAGGTGAAGGAGAGGGGGCTGATAGAGGGAGAGAGGTGAAGGAGAGGGGCTGATAGAGGGAGAGAGGTGAAGGAGAGGGGGCTGATAGAGGGAGAGAGGTGAAGGAGAGGGGACTGATAGAGGAGAGAGGTGAGGAGAGAGGGAGAGAGGGGCTGAAGGAGAGGGGAAGGAGAGGGGCTGATAGAGGAGAGAGGTGAAGGAGAGGGGGCTGATAGAGGGAGAGAGGTGAAGGAGAGGGGCTGATAGAGGGAGAGAGGTGAAGGAGAGGGGCTGATAGAGGGAGGAGGTGAAGGAGGGGGACTGATAGAGGGAGAGAGGTGAAGGAGAGGGGCTGATAGAGGGAGAGAGGTGAAGGAGAGGGGGCTGATGATAGAGAGGTGAAGGAGAGGGGCTGAAGGAGAGAGGGGAGGACTGATAGAGGGAGAGGTGAAGAGGGGGGCTGATAGAGAGAGAGGTGAAGGAGGGGGGCTGATAGAGGGAGAGAGGTGAAGGAGAGGGGGCTGATAGAGGGAGAGAGGTGAAGGAGAGGGGGCTGATAGAGGGAGAGAGGTGAAGGAGAGGGGGCTGATAGAGGGAGAGAGGTGAAGGAGAGGGGCTGATAGAGGGAGAGAGGTGAGAGGGTCTGATAGAGGGAGGGGGGCTGATAGAGGGAGAGAGGTGATAGGAGAGGGGCTGATAGAGGGAGAGAGGTGAAGGAGAGGGGGCTGATAGAGGGAGAGAGGTGAAGGAGAGGGGGCTGATAGGAGGGGGCTGAGAGAGGTGAAGGAGAGGGGGCTGATAGAGGGAGAGAGGTGAAGAGGGAGAGAGGGAGCTGATAGAGGAGGGAGAGAGGTGAAGGAGAGGGGGCTGATAGAGGGAGAGAGGTGAAGAGGGACTGAGGGAGAGGGGCTGATAGAGGAGAGAGGTGAAGGAGAGGGGGCTGATAGAGGGAGAGAGGTGGAGGAGAGGGGCTGATACAGGAGGAGGAAGAGAGGTGGAGGAGAGGGGGCTGATAGAGGGAGAGAGGTGAAGGAGAGGGGCTGATAGAGGGAGAGAGGTGAAGGAGAGGGGGCTGATAGAGGGAGAGAGGTGAAGGAGAGGGGGGCTGATAGAGGAGGGAGAGAGGTGAAGGAGAGAGGGAGAGAGGTGGAGGAGAGGGGACTGATAGAGGGAGAGAGGTGGAGGAGAGGGGCTGATAGAGGGAGAGAGTGGAGGAGAGGGGGCTGATAGAGGGAGAGAGGTGAAGGAGAGGGGGCTGATAGAGGGAGAGAGGTGAAGGAGAGGGGGCTGATAGAGGGAGAGGAAGGAGAGGGGGCTGATAGAGGGAGAGAGGTGAAGGAGAGGGGGCTGATAGAGGGAGAGAGGTGAAGGAGAGGGGGCTGATAGAGGGAGAGAGGTGAAGGGGAGGGAGAGAGGTGAAGGAGAGGGGCTGATAGAGGGAGAGAGGTGAAGGAGAGGGGACTGATAGAGGGAGAGGGAAGGAGAGGGGCTGATAGAGGGAGAGAGGTGAAGGAGAGGGGGCTGATAGAGGGAGAGAGGTGAAGGAGAGGGGGCTGATAGAGGGAGAGAGGTGAAGGAGGAGAGGGGAGAGGTGAAGGAGGGCTGATAGAGGGAGAGAAGGAGAGGGGGCTGATAGAGGGGAGGTGAAGGAGAGGGGCTGATAGAGGGAGAGAGGTGAAGGAGAGGGGGCTGATAGAGGGAGAGAGGTGAAGGAGAGGGGGCTGATAGAGGGAGAGAGGTGAAGGAGAGGGGCTGATAGAGGGAGAGAGGTGAAGGAGAGGGGCTGATAGAGGGAGAGAGGTGAAGGAGTGAAGGAGAGGGGCTGATAGAGGGAGAGAGTTGAGGAGAGGTGATAGAGGGAGAGGGGTGAAGGAGAGGACTGATAGAGGGAGAGAGGTGAAGGAGAGGGGCTGATAGAGGGAGAGGGGCTGATAGAGGGAGAGGGAAGGAGAGGGGCTGATAGAGGGAGAGAGGTGAAGGAGAGGGGGAGAGGGGGCTGATAGAGGGAGGTGAGAGAGGGGCTGATAGGGGAGAGAGGGGAGAGGGGCTGATAGAGGGAGAGAGGTGAAGGAGAGGGGGCTGATAGAGGGAGAGAGGGGGCTGAAGGAGAGGGGGAGAGAGGATAGAGGGAGGTGAGAGAGGGGCTGATAGAGGGAGTGAAGGAGAGGGGGCTGATAGAGGGAGAGAGGTGAAGGAGAGGGGGCTGATAGAGGGAGAGAGGTGAAGGAGAGGGGGCTGATAGAGGGAGAGAGGTGAAGGAGAGGGGACTGATAGAGGGAGAGAGGTGAAGGAGAGGGGGCTGATAGAGGGAGAGAGGTGAAGGGGGCTGATAGAGGGAGAGGGGGAGAGGGGACTGATAGAGGGAGAGAGGTGAAGGAGAGGGGGAAGGAGAGGGGCTGATAGAGGGAGAGAGGTGAAGGAGAGGGGGCTGATAGAGGGAGAGAGTGAGGAGAGGGGGCTGAAGGGGAGAGGGGGCTGATAGAGGGAGAGAGGAAGGAGAGGGGCTGATAGAGGGAGAGAGGGGACTGATAGAGGGAGAGAGGAGAGAGAGAGGGGCTGATAGAGGGAGAGAGGTGAAGGAGAGGGGACTGATAGAGGGAGAGAGAGGGAGAGAGGTGAGGAGAGGGAGAGAGGTGGAGGAGAGGGGGCTGATAGAGGGAGAGAGGTGAAGAGAGGGGGCTGAAGGGGAGGGGAAGGAGAGGGGGCTGATAGAGGGAGAGAGGTGAAGGAGAGGGGGACTGATAGAGGGAGAGAGGTGAAGGAAGGGGGGGCTGGGGGAGAGAGTTGAGAGGAGGAGGGGGCTGATAGAGGGAGAGAGGTGGAGGAGAGGGGGCTGATAGAGGGAGAGAGGTGAAGGAGAGGGGGGCTGATAGAGGAGAGAGGTGAAGGAGAGGGGGATGAGGGGGCTAGAGAGGAAGGAGAGGGGGCTGATAGAGGGAGAGAGGTGAAGGAGAGGGGGCTGATAGAGGGAGAGAGGTGAAGGAGAGGGGCTGATAGAGGGAGAGAGGTGAAGGAGGAGGGGGCTGATAGAGGGAGAGAGGTGAAGGAGAGGGGCTGATAGAGGGAGAGAGGTGAAGGAGAGGGGGCTGATAGAGGGAGAGAGGTGAAGGAGAGGGGGCTGATAGAGGGAGAGAGGGGGCTGAAGGAGAGGGGGGCTGATAGAGGGAGAGAGGTGAAGGAGAGGGGAGGTGATAGAGGGAGAGAGAGAGATGAAGGAGAGGGGGGGCTGATAGAGGAGAGAGGAGGGGGGCTGATAGAGGGAGAGGGGAGAGGGGCTGATAGAGGGAGAGAGGTGAAGGAGAGGGGGCTGATAGAGGGAGAGAGGTGAAGGAGAGGGGCTGATAGAGGAGAGAGGTGGGGGCTGAGGAGAGAGGTGGGAGTGAGGAGGGAGAGGGGCTGATAGAGGGAGAGGGAGGAGAGGTGAAGGAGAGGTGAAGGGGGGGGCTGATAGAGGGAGAGAGGTGAAGGAGAGGGGGCTGATAGAGGGAGAGAGGGGGCTGATAGAGGGAGAGGAGAGGGCTGATAGGAGAGAGGTGAAGGAGAGGGGGAGATAGAGGAGAGAGGTGAGGGGGCTGATAGAGGGAGAGAGGTGAAGGAGAGGGGCTGATAGAGGGAGAGAGGTGAAGGAGAGGGGGCTGATAGAGGGAGAGAGGTGAAGGAGAGGGGGCTGATAGAGGGAGAGAGGTGAGAGAGGGGGATAGAGGAGAGAGGTGGAGGAGAGGGGGCTGATAGAGGGAGAGAGGTGAAGGAGAGGGGGCTGATAGAGGGAGAGAGGTGAAGGAGAGGGGCTGATAGAGGGAGAGAGGTGAAGGAGAGGGGGCTGATAGAGGGAGAGAGGTGAAGGAGAGGGGGGAGAGAGGTGAAGGATGAGAGAGGAAGAGAGGGGCTGAGGGAGAGAGGTGATAGAGGGAGAGAGGTGAGGAGGGGGCTGATAGAGGGAGAGAGGTGAAGGAGAGGGGGCTGATAGAGGGAGAGAGGTGAAGGAGAGGGGGCTGATAGAGGGAGAGAGGTGAAGGAGAGGGGGCTGATAGAGGGAGAGAGGTGAAGGAGAGGGGCTGATAGAGGGAGAGAGGTGAAGGAGAGGGGACTGATAGGGGGAGATAGAGGTGAAGAGAGAGGGGGGGCTGATAGAGGGAGAGAGGTGAAGGAGAGGGGGCTGATAGAGGGAGAGAGGTGAAGGAGAGGGGGATGGGAGAGAGGTGAGAGGGGGCTGAGAGGTGAAGGAGAGGGGGCTGATAGAGGGAGAGAGGTGAAGGAGAGGGGGCTGATAGAGGGAGAGAGGTGAAGGAGAGGGGCTGATAGAGGGAGAGAGGTGAGGGAGGAGGTGAGGGGGGCTGATAGGGAGAAGAGGGGGCTGATAGAGGGAGACTGATAGAGGGAGAGAGGTGAAGGAGAGGGGGGAGGTGAAGGAGAGGGGCTGATAGAGGGAGAGAGGATGAAGGAGAGGGGGCTGATAGAGGGAGAGAGAGTGAAGGAGAGGGGGCTGATAGAGGGAGAGAGGTGAAGGAGAGAGGTGATAGAGGGAGAGAGGTGAAGGAGAGGGGGCTGATAGAGGGAGAGAGGTGAAGATAGAGGGAGGGGGGTGAAGAGGGGGCTGATAGAGGGAGAGAGGTGAAGGAGAGGGGGGTTGATAGAGGGAGAGAGAGAGGTGAGAGGTGATAGAGGGAGAGAGGTGGAGGAGAGGGGCTGATAGAGGGAGAGAGGTGAAGGAGAGGGGGCTGATAGAGGGAGAGAGGTGAGGAGAGGGGGAGAGGGGCTGATAGAGGGAGAGAGGTGAAGGAGAGGGGGGAGAAGGGGCTGATAGAGGGAGAGAGTGGATAGAGGGAGAGGTGGAGGAGAGGGGGCTGATAGAGGGAGAGAGGTGAAGGAGGGGGCTGATAGAGGGAGAGAGGTGAAGGAGAGGGGGCTGATAGAGGGAGAGAGGTGAAGGAGAGGGGGCTGATAGAGGGAGAGAGAGTGAAGAGAGGAGAGGGGACTGATAGAGGGAGAGAGGTGAAGGAGAGGGGGGCTGATAGAGGGAGAGAGGTGAAGGAGAGGGGGCTGATAGAGGAGAGAGGTGAAGGAGAGGGGGCTGATAGAGGAGAGAGGGGGGCTGAAGAGGGAGAGAGGGGAGGGGACTGATAGAGGGAGAGAGGTGAAGGAGAGGGGCTGATAGAGGGAGAGAGGTGAAGGAGGGGGCTGATAGAGGGAGAGAGGTGGAGGAGAGGGGGCTGATAGAGGGAGAGAGGTGAAGGAGAGGGGGCTGATAGAGGGAGAGAGGTGAAGGAGAGGGGGCTGATAGAGGGAGAGAGGGAGAGGATGAGGAGAGGAGAGAGGGGCTGATAGAGGAGAGAGGTGGGGGGCTGATAGAGGAGGTGAGAGAGGGGACTGAGGGAGAGAGGGGGGCTGATAGAGGGAGAGAGGTGAAGGAGAGGGGCTGATAGAGGGAGAGAGGTGAAGGAGAGGGGGCTGATAGAGGGAGAGAGGAGAAGGAGAGGGGGCTGATAGAGGGAGAGAGGTGAAGGAGAGGGGCTGATAGAGGAGAGGTGAGAGGGGGCTGATAGGAGAGAGGAGAGGGGACTGATAGAGGGAGAGAGGTGAAGGAGAGGGGGCTGATAGAGGGAGAGAGGTGAAGGAGAGGGGCTGATAGAGGGAGAGGTGAAGAGAGGAAGGGGGGGCTGATAGAGGGAGAGAGGTGAAGGAGAGGGGGCTGATAGAGGGAGAGAGGTGAAGGAGAGGGGACTGATAGAGGGAGAGAGGTGAAGGAGAGGGGGCTGATAGAGGGAGAGAGGTGAAGGAGAGGGGGCTGATAGAGGGAGAGAGGTGAAGGAGAGGGGCTGATAGAGGGAGAGAGGTGAAGGAGAGGGGGCTGATAGAGAGAGAGGTGAAGAGAGGGGGCTGATAGAGGGAGAGAGGTGAAGGAGAGGGGGCTGATAGAGGGAGAGAGGTGAAGGAGAGGGGGGAGAGGGATGATAGAGGGAGAGAGGTGAAGGAGAGGGGGCTGATAGAGGGAGAGAGGTGAAGGAGAGGGGGCTGATAGAGGGAGAGAGGTGAAGGAGAGGGGGCTGATAGAGGGAGAGAGGTGAAGGAGAGGGGGCTGATAGAGGGAGAGAGGTGAAGGAGATAGGGGAGGTGACTGATAGGGAGGGAAGGAGAGGGGCTGATAGAGGAGAAGGAGAGGGGGCTGATAGAGGGAGGGGGAGGGAGAGAGGTGAAGAAGGAGAAGGGGGGCTGATAGAGGGAGAGAGGTGAAGGAGAGGGGGATAGAGAGAGAGAGGTGAAGGAGAGGGGGGACTGATAGAGGGAGAGAGGTGAAGGAGAGGGGACTGATAGAGGGAGAGAGGAAGAGAGATGGAGGAGAGGGGGCTGATAGAGGGAGAGAGGTGAAGGAGAGGGGGCTGATAGAGGGAGAGAGGTGAAGGAGAGGGGGCTGATAGAGGGAGAGAGGTGAAGGAGAGGGGGCTGATAGAGGGAGAGAGGTGAAGGAGAGGGGGCTGATAGAGGGAGAGAGTTGGAGGAGAGGGGCTGATAGAGGGAGAGAGGTGAAGGAGAGGGGACTGATAGAGGGAGAGAGGTGAAGGAGAGGGGCTGATAGAGGGAGAGAGGTGGAGGAGAGGGGGCTGATAGAGGGAGAGAGGTGAAGGAGAGGGGGGGGCTGATAGAGGGAGAGAAGGAGAGGGGGCTGAGGAGGAGGGGCTGATAGAGGAGAGAGGGCTGATAGAGGGAGAGAGGTGAGAGGGGGCTGATAGAGGGAGAGAGGTGGAGGAGAGGGGGCTGATAGAGGGAGAGAGTTGAAGGAGAGGGGGCTGATAGAGGGAGAGAGGTGGAGGAGAGGGGGCTGATAGAGGGAGAGAGGTGAAGGGGGGCTGATAGAGAGGGGAGGAGAGGGGGCTGATAGAGGGAGAGAGGTGGAGGAGAGGGGGCTGATAGAGGGAGAGAGGTGAAGGAGAGGGGGCTGATAGAGGGAGAGAGGTGGAGGAGAGGGGACTGATAGAGGAAGAGAGGTGAAGGAGAGGGGCTGATAGAGGGAGAGAGGAGAGGGGCTGATAGAGAGGTGAAGGAGAGGGGGCTGATAGAGGGAGAGAGGTGGAGGAGAGGGGACTGATAGAGGGAGAGAGGGGACTGAAGAGGGAGAGGGGGAGAGGGGCTGATAGAGGGAGAGAGTTGAAGGAGAGGGGGCTGATAGAGGGAGAGAGGTGAAGGAGAGGGGGCTGATAGAGGGAGAGAGGTGAAGGAGAGGGGGCTGATAGAGGGAGAGAGGTGAAGGAGAGGGGGCTGATAGAGGGAGAGAGGTGAAGGAGAGGGGACTGATAGAGGGAGAGAGGTGAAGGAGAGGGGGCTGATAGAGGGAGAGAGGGAGAGAAGGAGAGGGGCTGATAGAGGGAGAGAGGTGAAGGAGAGGGGGCTGATAGAGGGAGAGAGGTGAAGGAGAGGGGGCTGATAGAGGGAGAGAGGTGAAGGAGAGGGGACTGATAGAGGGAGAGAGGAAGAGAGGTGGAGGAGAGGGGGCTGATAGAGGGAGAGAGGTGGAGGAGAGGGGGCTGATAGAGGGAGAGAGGTGAAGGAGAGGGGGACTGATACAGGGAGAGAGGTGAAGGGAGGGGGATGATAGAGGGAGAGAGGTGGAGGAGAGCGGGCTGATAGAGGGAGAGAGTTGGAGGAGAGCGGGCTGATAGAGGGAGAGAGGTGGAGGAGAGGGGGCTGATAGAGGGAGAGAGGTGGAGGAGAGGGGGCTGATAGAGGGAGAGAGGTGGAGGAGAGGGGCTGATACAGGGAGAGAGGAAGAGAGGTGGAGGAGAGGGGGAGAGGGGGCTGATAGAGGGAGAGAGGTGGAGGAGAGGGGACTGATAGAGGGAGAGAGGTGAAGAAGAGGGGGCTGATACAGGGAGAGAGAGAGAGAGAGAGACCCAGCTCCTGACTGTAATGGAGGAAAGGGGGGTTTTCTTCTTTCTCCTAGATCAAGTTAATTTTGCGATGTGCTCTTTTTTGTGTGTCGCTGTTTCCTGTGCATTATGTATCCCTACAGTATGTGTGTTTACTGTGTGTGTGTCGCTGTTTCCTGTGCATTATGTAGCCCTACAGTATGTGTGTTTACTGTGTGTGTGTCGCTGTTTCCTGTGCATTATGTAGCCCTACAGTATGTGTGTTTACTGTGTGTGTGCCGCTGTTTCCTGTGCATTATGTAGCCCTACAGTATGTGTGTTTACTGTGTGTGTGTCGCTGTTTCCTGTGCATTATGTAGCCCTACAGTATGTGTGTTTACTGTGTGTGTGCCGCTGTTTCGTGCATTATGTAGCCCTACAGTATGTGTGTTTACTGTGTGTGTGTCGCTGTTTCCTGTGCATTATGTAGCCCTACAGTATGTGTGTTTACTGTGTGTGTGCCGCTGTTTCCTGTGCATTATGTAGCCCTACAGTATGTGTGTTTACTGTGTGTGTGTCGCTGTTTCCTGTGCATTATGTATCCCTACAGTATGTGTGTTTACTGTGTGTGTGTCGCTGTTTCCTGTGCATTATGTAGCCCTACAGTATGTATGTTTACTGTGTGTGTGTCGCTGTTTCCTGTGCATTATGTAGCCCTACAGTATGTGTGTTTACTGTGTGTGTGCCGCTGTTTCCTGTGCATTATGTAGCCCTACAGTATGTGTGTTTACTGTGTGTGTGTCGCTGTTTCCTGTGCATTATGTAGCCCTACAGTATGTGTGTTTACTGTGTGTGTGCCGCTGTTTCCTGTGCATTATGTAGCCCTACAGTATGTGTGTTTACTGTGTGTGTGTCGCTGTTTCCTGTGCATTATGTAGCCCTACAGTATGTGTGTTTACTGTGTGTGTGCCGCTGTTTCCTGTGCATTATGTAGCCCTACAGTATGTGTGTTTACTGTGTGTGTGTCGCTGTTTCCTGTGCATTATGTAGCCCTACAGTATGTGTGTTTACTGTGTGTGTGCCGCTGTTTCCTGTGCATTATGTAGCCCTACAGTATGTGTGTTTACTGTGTGTGTGTCGCTGTTTCCTGTGCATTATGTAGCCCTACAGTATGTGTGTTTACTGTGTGTGTGTCGCTGTTTCCTGTGCATTATGTAGCCCTACAGTATGTGTGTTTACTGTGTGTGTGTCGCTGTTTCCTGTGCATTATGTAGCCCTACAGTTTGTGTGTTTACTGTGTGTGTGCCGCTGTTTCCTGTGCATTATGTAGCCCTACAGTATGTGTGTTTACTGTGTGTGTGCCGCTGTTTCCTGTGCATTATGTAGCCCTACAGTATGTGTGTTTACTGTGTGTGTGTCGCTGTTTCCTGTGCATTATGTAGCCCTACAGTATGTGTGTTTACTGTGTGTGTGTCGCTGTTTCCTGTGCATTATGTAGCCCTACAGTATGTGTGTTTACTGTGTGTGTGTCGCTGTTTCCTGTGCATTATGTAGCCCTACAGTATGTGTGTTTACTGTGTGTGTGCCGCTGTTTCCTGTGCATTATGTAGCCCTACAGTATGTGTGTTTACTGTGTGTGTGTCGCTGTTTCCTGTGCTTTATGTATCCCTACAGTATGTGTTTACTGTGTGTGTGTCGCTGTTTCCTGTGCATTATGTAGCCCTACAGTATGTGTGTTTACTGTGTGTGTGCCGCTGTTTCCTGTGCATTATGTAGCCCTACAGTATGTGTGTTTACTGTGTGTGTGTCGCTGTTTCCTGTGCATTATGTAGCCCTACAGTATGTGTGTTTACTGTGTGTGTGTCGCTGTTTCCTGTGCATTATGTAGCCCTACAGTATGTGTGTTTACTGTGTGTGTGTGTCGCTGTTTCCTGTGCATTATGTAGCCCTACAGTATGTGTGTTTACTGTGTGTGTGTCGCTGTTTCCTGTGCATTATGTAGCCCTACAGTATGTGTGTTTACTGTGTGTGTGTCGCTGTTTCCTGTGCATTATGTAGCCCTACAGTATGTGTGTTTACTGTGTGTGTGTCGCTGTTTCCTGTGCATTATGTAGCCCTACAGTATGTGTGTTTACTGTGTGTGTGTCGCTGTTTCCTGTGCATTATGTAGCCCTACAGTATGTGTGTTTACTGTGTGTGTGTCGCTGTTTCCTGTGCATTATGTAGCCCTACAGTATGTGTGTTTACTGTGTGTGTGTCGCTGTTTCCTGTGCATTATGTAGCCCTACAGTATGTGTGTTTACTGTGTGTGTGCCGCTGTTTCCTGTGCATTATGTAGCCCTACAGTATGTGTGTTTACTGTGTGTGTGTCGCTGTTTCCTGTGCATTATGTAGCCCTACAGTATGTGTGTTTACTGTGGTGTGTGCCGCTGTTTCCTGTGCATTATGTAGCCCTACAGTATGTGTGTTTACTGTGTGTGTGTCGCTGTTTCCTGTGCATTATGTAGCCCTACAGTATGTGTGTTTACTGTGTGTGTGCCGCTGTTTCCTGTGCATTATGTAGCCCTACAGTATGTGTGTTTACTGTGTGTGTGTCGCTGTTTCCTGTGCATTATGTAGCCCTACAGTATGTGTGTTTACTGTGTGTGTGTCGCTGTTTCCTGTGCATTATGTAGCCCTACAGTTTGTGTGTTTACTGTGTGTGTGCCGCTGTTTCCTGTGCATTATGTAGCCCTACAGTATGTGTGTTTACTGTGTGTGTGCCGCTGTTTCCTGTGCATTATGTAGCCCTACAGTATGTGTGTTTACTGTGTGTGTGTCGCTGTTTCCTGTGCTTTATGTATCCCTACAGTATGTGTGTTTACTGTGTGTGTGTCGCTGTTTCCTGTGCATTATGTAGCCCTACAGTATGTGTGTTTACTGTGTGTGTGTCGCTGTTTCCTGTGCATTATGTAGCCCTACAGTATGTGTGTTTACTGTGTGTGTGTCGCTGTTTCCTGTGCATTATGTAGCCCTACAGTATGTGTGTTTACTGTGTGTGTGCCGCTGTTTCCTGTGCATTATGTAGCCCTACAGTATGTGTGTTTACTGTGTGTGTGTGTCGCTGTTTCCTGTGCATTATGTAGCCCTACAGTATGTGTGTTTACTGTGTGTGTGCCGCTGTTTCCTGTGCATTATGTAGCCCTACAGTATGTGTGTTTACTGTGTGTGTGTGTCGCTGTTTCCTGTGCATTATGTAGCCCTACAGTATGTGTGTTTACTGTGTGTGTGCCGCTGTTTCCTGTGCATTATGTAGCCCTACAGTATGTGTGTTTACTGTGTGTGTGTCGCTGTTTCCTGTGCATTATGTAGCCCTACAGTATGTGTGTTTACTGTGTGTGTGTCGCTGTTTCCTGTGCATTATGTAGCCCTACAGTATGTGTGTTTACTGTGTGTGTGCCGCTGTTTCCTGTGCATTATGTAGCCCTACAGTATGTGTGTTTACTGTGTGTGTGCCGCTGTTTCCTGTGCATTATGTAGCCCTACAGTATGTGTGTTTACTGTGTGTGTGCCGCTGTTTCCTGTGCATTATGTAGCCCTACAGTATGTGTGTTTACTGTGTGTGTGCCGCTGTTTCCTGTGCATTATGTATCCCTACAGTATGTGTGTTTACTGTGTGTGTGCCGCTGTTTCCTGTGCATTATGTAGCCCTACAGTATGTGTGTTTACTGTGTGTGTGCCGCTGTTTCCTGTGCATTATGTAGCCCTACAGTATGTGTGTTTACTGTGTGTGTGCTTGTGCGTTCTATGTGTTCTCTACATTTATCAGCATAAAGGGGTGCAAATGTGGACACAATCCTGTCATACCAGAAACAGTTGAAACAACAGACAGACTTTATTGTAGCTGCAACATTGCATGATTGTGAGTTAAAGTGCCTCCTGTACCTTCCTAAGGACAAACTTCCCACTACGGCTTCATACACATCCAAATTGGTCACATGATTTAGGTCATTGTGCAGTTTACTTAGCTGGTTCCATAAAAAGATACCATAACGATATATTTATAATGACATAATTCTTAACTTACTGCAATACACATCCATTTCAAATGAAATCAATAAAAAAGGATAGTGGTGTGCAAAGAAACGAACTGAAGCTCTTTGATTTACCCAATGAGTTCCCAAAACGCTGAAGGTATATAATACAGACAGTATAAGTTAATATATTACATTCATGTAATTATATTCCTGTCAGACAAGATCTATTTCTTTATAATCTCATAATAATTACGTATCATACAGACAATCTGATCACTGCAAAATATTCACTTTCTTTGGCTCACAAATTCACTATAATATAATTGATGAATTATTATTAGAATCTACAGATTACATAGAGGCTATAGAATATCAATCAAAGATACTCATACAAATGGAACAAAATACCTGACTTTTAAAACACTCGTAATGCTATAAATTAAGCATATTTATATATATCATTATCGTGTTAATATTTAAACATTTAAAAAAATGGTCACATACTGTTTGGTCCTTGCTATCCGGGATACTTGGAAAGTCCTTACCCCATTGAAGTAGAACTTTGAAATGGTTAAGTAAAGGTTTAGGATTGGGTAAGGGTTATGGTTATGGTTAAGGTTAGGGTACGGGGTTAGGGTTTAGGGTAGGGATGTCCCAATGAACCCGGATAGCACTGACCCATACTGTATGCTTGTTTCACACACGCAAGGAGATCATTTTCTACACGCTGCAAGTAGAAGTCGCTTTTAGACAAAGATCTAGGATCAGCTCACCCTCCCCCCAAACCCTAATATTAACCATAAGGGAGAAAAACATAACAGTGACCCTAGATCAGTATACAGGGGCAACGTCATCTGACAGTTAACACTAAGGTCATAGTTCAAAGGTCAATACAGCATTAGGTTACAGCACAGGGTACACACACTGTTACACACACACACACACCTCCACAAAACACACACTGGAGTTCAAGGTTTAACACTTTGAGTTGGTACATCTGGCTCTAGAATGATCCTATATATACACTGAGCTCAAATTAAGTTTCTCATATATCGCAATATCACAATACACTGAGTGTACAAAACATTAACACCTGCTCTTTCCATGACATAGACTGACCAGCTGAATCCAGGTGAAGCTATGATCCCTTATTGATGTCACTTGTTAAATCCACTTCAATCAGTGTAGATGAAGGGGAGGAGAAAGGTTAAATAAGGATTTTTAAGCTTTGAGACAATTGAGACATGGATTGCGTATGTGTGCCATTCAGAGGGTGAATGGGCAAGACTAAAGATGTAGGTGCCTTTGAACAGGGTATGGTAGTAGGTGCTAGGCACACCTGTTTGTGTCAAGAACTGCAAAGCTGCTGGGTTTTTCACACTCAACAGTTTCCTGTGTGTATCAAGGATAGTCCACAACCCAAAGGACATCCAGCACACTTGACAACTGTGGGAAGCATTGGAGTCAACATGGGTCAGCATCCCTGTGGAACATTTGACACCTTGTGGAGTCCATTCCCCGACGAATTGAGGCTGTTCTGGGGGCAACATGTGTACACTATACTATTTGTGCTCTCAAGCGTTTCTTTGTATTTACACACACACACGCACACACACGCACACACACACACTGATGTAGATGGTCTCCCTGTGTTACGTTACCATGGTTCCTCTTATGAATCTTCTGTACAACACAGACAGACAGATGACTACTGGATGACTGAGGGACTAGAACACAAACACACAACACAGGACTCTACACACGTTAGTAAAAATGTAGTATCGCAGTGTGTACCCACCACATTGAAGGCTCTGGTTTACACATTCTACCTATGGAGAGAATTGTTTAGGACAAATCAAGAGCATCTAAAAATTATTATTATTATTTTTTTATCTCAGAGCCGATTCTTATGGTCACAGGTAAAACATTGAAAACTACAATTTTGGCCTCTGCCCACTGGGGTGGCACTGTTTACAGGTCATGCCCCAGCCTCTCGATTTCGTCAATGAGGAAGTCGATGTCTGACTGGAGGGCTGCGGGGTTGGAGACGACCATGCGGAAGAAATTGACCTTCTGGCCCTGAGGCTGGTAGCCCACCATGGTCGTCCCTGACTCCATCATCATTGCCTTGATCTTGGGCGCCACCTGAAGCATGGGAGGGGAATTGAACATATTTAGAACTCTGAGATAATGTTTAATTAATGAAAAGTTGAAAAGTTAGAATATTGCATAACACTTACCTTGTGAAGTTTTTCTCGATACTCCTCACTGTTGTGTTCCAAGCCTCTCAGACTGGGTGGGATGTACCAGAAACACACGTTGGTGTGCTGGGGCTACAGAGAGAAGACACACATTTGGAATAGTTGGACATATGGAACTACAAAAGGAAGGAAAGAAGGATGGAAGGAGGGACGAGAGGATAGAGGACAGTAGCTTACCACTCCCTGGAACACCATCTCGTATCCTTGTCTGTTTCTGATCTTGTCGTAGAGGTACTGAGACAGGTCCAGACACTTGTCAATGTGCTGCTCAAACCCTATAGTGCCCTGTGGAAGAAGGAGACTATTACAAACCCTATAGTGCCCTGTGGAAGAAGGAGACTATTACAAACCCTATAGTGCCCTGTGGAAGAAGGAGACTATTACAAACCCTATAGTGCACTGTGGAAGAAGGAGACTATTACAAACCCTATAGTGCCCTGTGGAAGAAGGAGACTATTACAAACCCTATAGTGCCCTGTGGAAGAAGGAGACTATTACAAACCCTATAATGCCCTGTGGAAGAAGGAGACTATTACAAAACCTATAGTGCCCTGTGGAAGAAGGAGAATATTACAAACCCTATAGTGCCCTGTGGAAGACGGAGAATATTACAAACCCTATAGTGCCCTGTGGAAGAAGGAGACTATTACAAACCCTATAGTGCCCTGTGGAAGAAGGAGACTATTACAAACCCTATAGTGCCCTGTGGAAAAAGGAGAATATTACAAAACCTATAGTGCCCTGTGGAAAAAGGAGAATATTACAAACCCTATAGTGCCCTGTGGAAGAAGGAGACTATTACAAACCCTATAGTGCCCTGTGGAAGAAGGAGAATATTACAAAACCTATAGTGCCCTGTGGAAGAAGGAGAATATTACAAAACCTATAGTGCCCTGTGGAAGAAAGAGACTATTACAAACCCTATAGTGCCCTGTGGAAAAAGGAGAATATTACAAAACCTATAGTGCCCTGTGGAAGACGGAGACTATTACAAACCCTATAAGGCCCTGTGGAAGAAGGAGAATATTACAATGATTTATTTAGGGATATAATTACAGATTTACCAGCTGGGGACGCCATCCCTATAAGTGTGGAAACCTCATTGTGGTCTGGGCCTATGCTGTATGTAAATGGAGGGCTGGATATGACCTACACTGGCTACACGAGCTCACCTTGGCCTTCCACATGAGCCAGAACTTGAAGATGTCAACGTGTCGGCCACACTGGATGGCCTTGTCTCCCGTGTCATAGCTGACATCATACTGTTTATCGGGCTGGAACAGGTACCCAGCACACATCGAGTTACAGCCTGCCAGAATACCCTACACACAGAGAGAGAGCAGGGTTAAAGTGTGTGTGTGCTTGTTTGTGTGTGAGTGTGTGTCACAGGAGAATGATAATGTCTGGAATGGAGTAAATGGAATGGCATCAAACACCTGCAAACCTTGTGTCTGATGTATTTAATACCATTCCACTGATTCCACTCTAGTCATTACCACAAACCCGTCCTCCCCAATGAAGATGCCACCAACCTCCTGTGGTGTGTGATGTGTGGTGTGTGTGTGTGTGTGTGTGTGTGGTTCCTCACCTTATCTCTGACTAGGATGGCAGAGCACTGTAGAGGCACTCCCATCATCTTGTGAGGATTCCATGTGACAGAGTTAGCCCTGAGAGAGGAAATGCAGCTGTTAGTGTGTGTGTGTGTGTGTGTGTGTGTGTGTGTGTGTGTGTGTGTGTGTGTGTGTGTGTGTGTGTGTGTGTGTGTGTGTGTGTGTGTGTGTGTGTGTGTGTGTGTGTGTGTGTGTGTGTTAAACACGAAATTTGACCAACTGTGGACATTTTGTTTGTCACCATGAGGTCAAATGCTATTT
Organism: Oncorhynchus tshawytscha; assembly: GCF_018296145.1. Lineage (NCBI taxonomy): Eukaryota > Metazoa > Chordata > Actinopteri > Salmoniformes > Salmonidae > Oncorhynchus > Oncorhynchus tshawytscha. Next base: position 69,877,560 of record NC_056438.1, read on the forward strand.
CGGGTTTAGAATTAGGTTTAGGTTTAGAAGCTAGAGTTAATTTTAGGGTTAGGGTTAGGTGCTAGGGTTAAGGGTAGGTGTTAGGGTTAGGTTTAGGGTTAAGATTTTGATTGGGACTGAATTGTGTGTCCCCACAAGGTTAGCTGTACAAGACTGTGTGTGTGTGTGTGTGTGTGTGTGTGTGTGTGTGTGTGTGTGTGTGTGTGTGTGTGTGTGTGTGTGTGTGTGTGTGTGTGTGTGTGTGTGTGTGTGTGTGTGTGTGTGTGTGTGTGTCAGTACCTCTCTACTCCGCTGAACTTATGGCGATGTTTCCTGGACATCAGAAGACCACCTCCCCATGCACCCTGGAGAAAGAACACACAAACCATTAGATCAATTGGACAAAACATTATTGTCCCGAAACACACAGACGCATGCACACACTCACACACGCGCACACACACAGTCCTCACGTCTACGTGCAGCCACATGTCGTATTTTTCACAGATGTCAGCGATCTCATTGATGGGGTCAAATGCTCCGTAGACTGTAGAACCAGCTGTAGCATTCACAAACAGAGGATGGTAACCCTGGAGGAGCACAATATCACAGAAATCACAATGGGATGTAAGCTTTCATGTGAGAAACAGAGAGAGATAGAGAGGGAGAGACAGAAAGAGAGAGAGGGAGAGAGAGAGAGAAGGGGAGGAGAGAGAGAAAGACTCACCTTCTGCTTGACATCAAGGATCTTAGCTTCTAGATCAGCAGGAATAACTCTCCCCCTGAGAGAGAGCAGGAACAGAGATCCATCTTAATGTACGTTGTCGTTCAAAAGTTAGAGGTCACATCGAAATGTCCTTGTTATTGAAAAAGCATATTTTTTGTCCATTAAAATAACATCAATTTGATCAGAAATACAGTGTAGACATTGTTAATGTTGTAAATGACTATTGTAGCTGGAAATGGCTTATTTTTAATGGAATAACTACATAGGCGTACAGAGGCCCATTATCAGCAAGGACAAGTACATTAGAGTGTCTAGTTTGAGAAACAGACACCTCACAAGTCCTTAACTGGGAGCTTCATTAAATAGTACCTGAAAACACCAGTCTCAACGTAAACAGTGAAGAGGCGACTGTGATGCTGGCCTTCTAGGCAGAGTTGCAAAGAAAAAGCCATATCTCAGACTGGCCAATAAAAATAAAATATTAAGATGGGCAAAATAACACAGACACTGGCTTGACGGCCAGCATCCTGGAGTCGCCTCTTCACTGTTGACGTTAAGACTGGTGTTTTGCAGGTACTATTTAATGAAGCTGCCAGTTGAGGATTTGTGAGGCGTCTGTTTCTCAAACTAGACACTCTAATGTACTTGTCCTCATGTTCAGTTGTGCACCGGGGCCTCCTACTCCTCTTTCTATTCTGGTTAGAGACAGTTTGCACTGTTCTGTGAAGGGAGAAGAACACAGCGTTGTACGAAATCTTCAGTTTCTTGGCAGTTTCTTGCATGGATGTGTTTGTGTGTGTGTGTGTGTGTGTGTGTGTAGTTCTAGTGTACCTCTCATCTGTGCTCAACAGGACCACGTTCTCAGAACCAAAGCCCAGAGCTGCCCCGGCCTTCTTGATAGAGTAGTGGCTCTGTAGGAATACAGGAAAATACCGGAACATAAACAACTTAAAACCTTAATTTCTTCAAATGTGTTTGTGTCTGTAGCTGTGTGTATGCATGACATACATGTTCTGATGTGAAGAGCACCAGGCGGGGAGCAGCAGACATGCCCTTGGTCTTGACCTCTGGGAAGTACTTGTAGCGAGCAATCATCACACTGTACATGTTAGAGATGGCGCCCCCTGTGGACGGAGAGGGAATGACTGGTCAGTCCATGACTGGGACAGCAACTAGTCCAACACAGAGAGATAGAACCAGGGGGTAGGAACCGATTCAGGGAACAGAATCGAAAACGGGAATGAAAGTGATCTATACTGCTCCTGAACAGAACAGTTGTTGTAAAAGCATGTGAATTGGTTAATAACGTTCTTTTATCATTCTGGATTTTTTTCCCCAGTCGCACAAACAACGCAACAAAGCACCTATGCAAAGCCGTCACTCTTATTCCAGTGTATGCCCGTCTGCCCGCTGAAAATCTTTGCCATCGTGAGTGCGTGTAGGCTATCGTGATTCAGAAAGTAGGGAGAGATTTTTAATTAGTGAAGAATGTACACATATTTTCAACGCCGGTTAAGGATACTATAGTTATTACGTTTCACATTGGATTTATTAACTACAAAAAGGTAAGACGTGTTTTTATAAAAATTCTGGTGCCGCTCTGCACACACAAGCTTGTTAGCTAACTAGCTCATTTTGGTCGAACGTTAAACCAACTCTCTGGAGTTTAAAGATGTTCAACGTTCCTTCATAGAAGCTGGTTCTCCATAGGTATAATTCTGTGGGCCTAATTCAAACAATGCATGTCATAACAAAAAGATGTCCGGAGCGTCAAAGAAAGCCTCCTCCTCCAACCGCAAAATGTCAGTCGCATCTCGTACCCCATACTTGTCTGTCGAATGCATGTAAACAACTATAGCTTTTCCCGTCAAGCTAAATCTAAAAAGAAAAATGTTTATTTCAGAGGTTTGAAGAGGAACAGAAAGCAAGAATATCAACAGTTACTTTTTTGGGGTTTGAACCGGTTCAGAACTTTATTCTCCTGGTCGGAACAGAGGAACGGAACTAAATAAATAATGGCTCTGTTCATTATTGTAAATAATGGGTTCCAACCCCTGGACAGAACAACCTCATATTTGCAATATAAAATGACACATTTCCACATGAAAGGACAATTTAAGGAGTAGGCTGTCATTGTAAATAAGAATTTGTTCTTAAATGACTTGCCTAGTTAAATAAAGGTTAAATAAATACAAATAAATACAATGAAGTCATATTGTACGTTATCAATTGAATATTGTAAAGGTATCAAATGGTACTGTACATGTAGTAACATACATCCTGGCCTCCCTTGTAAAATAGACATTGTTGTCAATGGGACTCCCTGCTAAAATAAAGCTGTGGAAACAAACATAAAACGCACACATAGACCCGAACACAGCGGCTCTCTCTTCTACATACCTGGTGAGAATATGCCGTCCCCCTCTCCCGAGGGCCAGCCAATCATCTCTCTCATCTTCTTCAACGTCAGCTGCTCCATCAGGACAAACACTGGAGCGATCTCATAGGTGAACCTGCCAGTCGATATATGAATCCATGAATCAATCAAGCCATACATACAGTTGAAGTCGGAAGTTTACATACACTTAGGTTGGAGTCATTAAAACTTGTTTTTCAACGACTCTACAAATTTCTTGTTAACAAACTATAGTTTTGGCAAGTAGGTTCGGACATCTACTTTGTGCATGACACAAGTCACTTTTCCAACATTTGTTTACAGACAGATTATGTCACATTATTACAATTCCAGTGGGTCAGAAGTTTACATACACTAAGTTGACTGTGCCTTTACCCAGCTTGGAAAATTCCAGAAAATGATGTCATGGCTGTAGAAGCTCCTGATAGGCTAATTGACATCATTTGAGTCAATTGGAGGTGTACATGTGGATGTATTTCAATGACTACCTTCCAACTCAGTGCCTCTTTCCTTGACATCATGAGAAAATCTAAAGAAATCAGCCCAAAAAATTGTAGACCTCCCAAGTCTGGTTCATCCTTGGGAGCAATTTACAAATGCCTGAAGGTACCACGTTAATCTGTACAAACAATAGTACGCAAGAATAAACACCATGGGACCGAGCAGCCGTCATACCGCTCAGGAAGGAGACGCGTTCTGTCTCATAGAGATGAACGTACTTTGGTGCGCAAAGTTCAAATCAATCCCAGAACAACAGCAAAGGACCTTGTGAAGATGCTAGAGGAAACAGGTACAAAAATATCTATATCCACAGTAAAATGAGTCCTATATATCGACATAACCTGAAAGGCCGGTCAGCAAGGAAGAAGCCACTGCTCCAAAACCGCCATAAAAAAGACAGACTACGGTTTGCAACTGCACATGAGGACAAAGATCGTACTTTTTGGAGAAATGTCCTCTGGTCTGTTGAAACAAAAATAAAACTGTTTGGCCATAATGACCAGCGTTATGTTTGGAGGAAAAAGGGAGCCTTGCAAGCCGAAGAACACCATCCCAACAGTGAAGCACGGGGGTTGCAACATCATGCTGTGGGGGTGCATTTCTGCAGGAAGGACTGGTGCACTTCACAAAAATAGATGGCATCATGAGGCTGGAAAATTATGTGGATATATTGAAACAAGATCTCAAGACATCAGTCAGGAAGTTAAAGCTTGGTTGCAAATGGGTCTTCCAAATGGACAATGACTCCAAGCATACTTCCAAAGGACAACAAAGTCAAGGTATTGGAGTGGCCATCACAAAGCCCTGACCTTAATCCTGCAGAAAATTTGTGGGCAGAACTGAAAATGCGTGTGCGAGCAAGGAGGCCTACAAACCTGACTCAGTTACACCAGCTCTGTCAGGGG
>NC_056438.1:69887087-69937087 GCF_018296145.1 Oncorhynchus tshawytscha
TGTCCGGGGGTGTCCTCGGATGGGGCCACAGTGTCTCCTGACCCCTCCTGTCTCAGCCTCCAGTATTTATGCTGCAGTAGTTTATGTTTTCGGGGGGCTAGGGTCAGTTTGTTATATCTGGAGTACTTCTCCTGTCCTATTCGGTGTCCTGTGTGAATTTAAGTGTGCTCTCTCTAATTCTCTCTTTCTCTCTTCCTTTCTCTCTCTCGGAGGACCTGAGCCCTAGGACCATGCCTCAGGACTACCTGACATGATGACATGATGACTCCATGCTGCTCCAGTTTCAACTGTTCTGCCTTATTATTATTGGACCATGCTGGTCATTTATGAACATTTGAACATCTTGGCCATGTTCTGTTATAATCTCCACCCGGCACAGCCAGAAGAGGACTGGCCACCCCACATAGCCTGGATCCTCTCTAGGTTTCTTCCTAGGTTTTGGCCTTTCTAGGGAGTTTTTCCTAGCCACCGTGCTTCTACACCTGCATTGCTTGCTGTTTGGGGTTTTAGGCTGGGTTTCTGTACAGCACTTTGAGATATCAGTTGATGTACGAAGGGCTATATAAATACATTTGATTTGATTTGATCAAAATGATATACACTCTCAAGCAGTCAGTAAACAATACACCGAAAAATGGAAAACACATTGTTCAAAACATACAATTCTCAGGGAGAAGTACATTTTTAATCTAAAATAAAATCATATTTTTCCGTCATTGTCTTTTGATGAACGAAAACATGTTCTATCATAGTAGCTCAAAATTGATCAGAAATTACTACTCTGCTTTGCTCTTTGCAATTTTGTTTTTTGTTCTTCCTCCTCCTTGTACCCCTATTTTTACAGTACTGTACCCTGCATCTCACAAACTTGTCCTTTGTGTCTGTGATACTGTAAATCTTGTTCTTTGTTGATATGAACCTGCAACCAGTCAAAATATATTGAGCAGTCAGTACTGTTAAAAAATGGAAAGCATAATGTTCAGGGCCATATAATTCATCCTTTGCACAGTATACAGCCTACAATGCACTGTACTACAGTATCCATTCTCAGACTTTCTCCTTCCTACCTTCAACAACCTGTTTGCTCTCTGAACTGGCTTATATTGGTTGTGTCGCATCATTTGAAACAGGTTAAATCAATGTTGAGTGGTTGTGTTCAATCAATGACATATGTTCTCTATTTGTATTTGATTGTTGCCACTTGTGTTTACCAGTATGGATGACATGTGCATTAGAGTGCAGAATGTGTTTTGAGAATGAGAATGTGTTTAGAGTTTTGCTGAAAAGTCTAAGTGAGATCTGCAAATGGTGTTTTACCATGTGAAATGGTTTAAGGTATTGACAACAGACTGCATAATTAGCTAAATGAGTCCAGGCAACTGAGAACTTTGTTCAGCCAATGGGTTTTAGTGTTTTAGCAATTGAGAAAAACTGTAACATGTCTGGTCTCTCATAAGCATGTGTTGTGACACTGGATTGTCTGGGATCTCTCTTGTAGTCATGTACAGTGCCTTGCAAAAGTATTCAACCCCTTGACATTTTTCTTATGTTGTTGCATTACAACCTGTAATTTAAATGAATTTTTATGTGGATTTCATGTAATGGACATACACAAAATAGTCCAAATTGGTGAGAAAAAAAAAACTTGTTCCAAAGAAAATGTAAAAATGTAAAACTGAAAAGTGGTGCGTGCATATGTATTCACCCCCATTGCTATATAGCCCCTAAATAAGATCTGGTGCAACCAATTACCTTCAGAATTCACATAATTAGTTAAATAAAGTCCACCTGTGTGCAATCTAAGTGTCACATGATCTGTCACAGGATCTCAGTATATATACACCTGTTCTGAAAGGCCCCAGAGTCTGCAACACCACTAAGCAAGGGGCACCACCAAGCAAGCAGCACTATGAAGACCAAGGAGCTCTCCAAACAGGTCAGGGACAAAGTTGGGGAGAAGTACAGATCAGGGTTGGGTTATAAAAAAATATCAGAAACTTTGAACATCCCACGGAGCACCATTAAATCCATTATTTAAAAATGGAAAGAATATTTCACAACAACAAACCTGCCAAGAAAAGGCCGCCCACCAAAACTCACGTACCAGGCAAGGAGGGCATTAATCAGAGAGGCAACAAAGAGACCAAAGATAACCCTGAAGGAGCTGCAAAGCTCCACAGAAGAGAATGGAGTATCTGTCCATAGTACGCGTAGGGCTGGGCTTTACAGAGCTGGGCTTTACAGAAGAGTGGCCAGAAAAAAAGCCATTGCTTAAAGAAAAAAAGAAGCCAACACGTTTGGTGTTTGCCAAAAGGCATGTGGGAGACTCCCCAAACATATGGAAGAAGGTACTCTGGTCAGATGAGACTAAAATTGAGCTTTTTGGCCATCAAGGAAAATGCTATGTCTGGCACAAAACCAACACCTCTCATCACTCTGAGAACACCAGGGTGATGGTGGTGGCAGCATCATGCTGTGGGGATGTTTTTCCATCGGCTGGGACTGGGTCAGAATTGAAGGAATGATGGATGGCGCTAAATACAGGGAAATTCTTTAGGGAAACTTGTTTCAGTCTTCCAGAGTTTTGTGACTAGGACAGAAGTTCACCTTCCAGCAGGACAATGACCCTAAGCATACTGCTACAGCAACACACATGTTTTTTTTAAGGGGAAACATTTAAATGTCTTGGAATGGCCTAGTCAAAGCCCAGACCTCAATCCAATTGAGAATCTGTGGTATGAATTAAAAACTTCTTAGGGATCAGGCCCCTTTTTCTCAATTTCCGCCTGAATGACATGCCCAAACCAAACTGCCTGTAGCTCAGGCCCTGAAGCTAGGATATGCATATTATTGGTACCATTGGAAAGAAAACACTTTGAAGTTTGTAGAAATGTTAAAATCATATAGGAGAATGTAACACAATAGATTTAGTAGGAGAAATCCAAAGAAAAACCAACCTGAATTTATTTTATTTTTTTGTTGAGAGAACATCCTCTTAGAAATGAGAAAGCTCATATTGTAAAATAGGTCCCTTCCACAGGGTGTCAGTAGTCTATGTTCAAAGTTTCAGGCCTGCAACTTCAAAAACGAATAAAAAAATATGAGTTTTTGTATGAGGACACAATAGTTTCCTATCGAACATACTTATTTCCGAAATAAATATTATAGTTTGATTACATTTTAGTGTGTCTGAGGAGTAAATGCAAATGTATTTTGACTTGTTGAAACAAAGTTTAGTAGGCGTAGCTTTTCGGATTCCTTTCTCTGCAAGTTGAACGAGTGGACTACTCAAATTGATGGCGCCAACTATACAGACTTTTTGGGATATAAAAAATGATTTTATCTAACAAAACGACACTACATGTTATCTCTGGGACCCTTTGGATGACAAATCAGAGGAGGATTTTCAAAAAGTAAGTGAATATTTAATCTTTATATGTGAATGTATGAAACCTGTGCCGGTGGAAAAGTATTTGGATCTGGGGCGCCGTCCTCAAACAATTGCATGGCATGTTTTCACTGTAATAGCTACTGTAAATGGGACAGTGCACTTAGATGAACAAGAATTTAAGCTTTCAGCGGATAGAAGACCTAAATGTTTAACGGCTATAATAACTATTAGAATTTATTTGAATTACGCACCCTCCAGTTTCCCCCGAAACTTGACCCGCGTGCTGGACACCGAAGAAGTTTTTAAAAATTGCTGTATACCAGCGGAACCCATCCAACTCTGATTGGGGGGGGTATAGTTATGCACGCTCAAGTTTTCTGCATGTTATTCATTTTGGTCTCTCATAAGTAGTCATGTCTTGTGTTGTTGATACTCATTTGGTCTCTCATAAATAGTCCTTTCTTGTGTTGTTGATACTCATTTGGTCTCTCATAGATAGTCCTGCATTGTTGTTGTTATTCATTAGGTCTCTCATAGATAGTCCTGCATTGTTGTTGTTATTCATTTGGTATTTTTTATTTTTTTATTTCACCTTTATTTAACCAGGTAGGCTAGTTGAGAACAAGTTCTCATTTACAACTGCGACCTGGCCAAGATAATAAGCAGGTAGGCTAGTAGAGAACAAGTTCTCATTTACAACTGCCACCTGGACAAGATAAAGCAAAGCAGTGTGACACAGACAACAACACAGAGTTACACATGGAATAAACAATAAGCAAGCCAATAACACAATAAACAAGTCAATAACACAGTAGAAAAAAAACAAAGTCTATATACAGTGTGCAAAAGGCATGAGGAGGTAGGCAATAAATAGGCCCTAGGAGCGAATAATTACAATTTAGTAGATTAACACTGGAGTGATAAATGATGATGATGATGATGATGATGTGCAAGTAGAGATACTGGTGTGCAAAATAGCAGAAAAGTAAATAAAAACAGTATGGGGATGAGGTAGGTAGATTGGGTGGGCTATTTACAGATGGACTATGTACAGCTGCAGCGATCGGTTAGCTGCTCAGATAGCTGATGTTTAAAGTTGGTGAGGGAAATAAAAGTCTCCAACTTCAGCGATTTTTGCAATTCGTTTCAGTCACGGGCAGCAGAGAACTGGAAGGAAAGGCAGCCAAATGAGGTGTTGGCTTTGGGGATGACCAGTGAGATATACCTGCTGGAACATGTGCAACGGGTGGGTGTTGTTATCGTGACTAGTGAACTGAGATAAGGCGGAGCTTTACCTAGCATAGACTTATAGATGACCTGGAGCCAGTGGGTCTGGCGACGAATATGTATCAAGGGCCAGCCGACTAGAGCATACAGGTCGCAGTGGTGGGTGGTATAAGGTGATTTGGTAACAAAACGGATGGAACTGGAGATGTTTAATATGAGACTGGAAGGAGAGTTTACAGTCTAACCAGACACCTAGGTATTTATAGTTGTCCAAATATTCTAGGTTGTAACCATCCAGGGTGGTGATGCTAGTCGGGCGGGCGCGTGCGGGCAGCGAATGGTTGAAAAGCATGCATTTGGTTTTACTAGCGTTTAAGAGCAGTTGGAGGCCACAGAAGGAGTGTTGTATGGCATTGAAGCTTGTTTGGAGGTTAGTTAGCACAGTGTCCAAGGAAGGGCCAGAAGTATACAGAATGGTGTCGTCTGCGTAGAGGTGGATCAGGGAATCGCCCGGAGCAAGAGCGACATCATTGATATATATACAGAGAAAAGAGTCGGCCAGAGAATTGAACCCTGTGGTACCCCCATAGAGACTGCCAGAGGTCCGGACAACAGGCCCTCCGATTTGACACACTGAACTCTGTCTGCAAAGTAGTTGGTGAACCAGGTGAGGCAGTCATTAGGTCTCTCATAGATAGTCCTATATTGTTGTTGTTATTCATGTGGTCTCTCATAGATAGTCCTGTATTTTTGTTGTTATTCATGTGGTCTCTCATAGTCCTGTTTTGTGTTGTTGTTATTCATTTGGTCTCTCATAGTCCTGTTTTGTGTTATTTACACATTTTTCCTCTCTTCCTGAATGGTCTTTCTTGTAGTCCAGAGGAGTATTCCAGAAAGATGATTTAACAAATTCAGGATTTCCTGAACATATCCGGTTTGTCTTAACCACGTGAGGGAGTCCAGGATTTATTGGTTCCAGAACGGTTGCTTCCCCTTTAAGCTATTAGACTAAGAGAAGCGCAGATTGGTTGATCTGACAACTGGCGCGAACACGCAACATTCAAAAAGGTCCACATGTCGATGACGGAGAAAACCATAGATATGGAGTCAAAAGAAAGAGACCAAAATTTCACTACTCTAGAACAAGAAGCAATTTTGATTTTGAGGTTATTTTTATTTTTACAGGGACAGTGCACATTAATCAACGTTTCAGTAAAAGTGTCGGTTTTAGCCAGCCGGCTAATTTTCAACCGCAGTCCCTGGGCAGGTTATTAAAAACAATTACAATATAGACAATAGCAACATAGAACAAGCAAGACATAGCAACATAGGACAAGCAAGACATAGCATACAGACAGAGCAACATAGGACAAGCAAGAGGGAGCATACAGACAGAGCAACATAGAACAAAAAGCAGCAAGACAAAATTCATAAAAGCAACAAAGTGTTTCCACACCTCACAAGCTACAGACAACAGACAACATGGAGAGCGGCAACACACAGCTAGGGACCATGTTCACAAATCTGATTGACCTTTAGCCATGTCTTCAAGCATTTTGTGAAAGTGTGATATGTGGTGCAGTTATGTGTGTCTGATGGCAGTGTATTCCAGACATGGGAAGCTCTCACAGAGAATGCAGATTTACTAAAGGTGCTTTTCCTTAGGGGAACTATACAGTCACCTCTCATGGCAGAACTTGTGGATCTGCTGCCATATGTCTGGGTTTTCTGTTTAACAAAAATATTGAGTGGAGGGGAGCCAGGCCATTAAGGATCTTGAATACAAGACATGCGTCGGTGTATTGCACAAGATTTTCCCAACTCGAGCTCATGCTTTCTAAGGATGTGACAATGATGATGGCTATTGGGCTTCCTATCAAGCACTTTGAGAGCCTGTTTGTAGACAGACTGAATAGGTTTTAATGTTGTACAGCAAGCTTGGGCCCAACTAGTCAAGCAGTATGTTAAGTGGGGGAGTATCATAGATTTGAAGTACAGTTTTGCTACCTCTGTAGTCAAACAATTTCGTATAAATCGGAAATTAGCTAGGTTGAATTTGGTTATTTGAATTACCTTTTTCACATGCTTTTTAAAAGAGAGGTTGGAATCAAGTATGATGCCAAGGTACTTAAAATCGGATACCACCTGGAGCTTCTCCCCTGACACATAGACATCTGGCTCAGTAGCATCTGTTGCCCTCTTTGTGAAGAACATGCAAACAGTTTTTTTCACATTGAGATGCAAACACGAGTCACTGAGCCACTTTGTAACCTGGACCATTACAGTAGTGAGTTCTTGTGCAGCTTGTTGTTTGCTCTTTGCATGCACATATATCACTGTATCATCTGCATACATTTGAACTTCGGACCCAGTAAAGACAGAAGGCAGATCATTAATGTACAGGCTGAACAGGAGGGGCCCCAGTATTGACCCTTGGGGCACGCCCACATCATTTTAACAAAATACAACAAATACGTTCCATTTACTAAAAAAAGTCATACATCCGTCATCGCAAAAGCCAGAGAGGGAGCCAGACAGAATCAATGCGCATGTGAAGTGGCATGATTCTAATAGTCCTAGCTTACACATTGGTGAGTAGTAATAATGCTTTCACTTTATAGAGCACTTATTGTAATACTGGTGATATTAAGTGTCAAGGCTATGGCTAATATGTATGTTGTAGTAGCCAATGTCACAATTGCAATGGAAGGCCCATTCCATAGCCATAGCCTATGTAGCCTATACTATACATCTCAGATAACACGCACACACCTACACACACACACACACACACACACACCTACACACACACTCACGCTCCTGTATGATGTGTCCTGTATGATGTGTCCTGTATCTGGTGTTGTTTAGCTTTGCAGGGCTTCATAACCTCTATCAGACTAGACCACCATGACACTGAGCTCTGATCAATATACAATCTAACCAGCCCATGGGGCATGTGTGTGTGTATGTGTGTGTGTGAGTGTGTGTGTAGGTGTGTGCGTGTTTTCCGAGATGTTTGGTATTCAGGGCTGCTGTTCAATACACAGTTGGTACAGTGCGAACAGCAGTCACATGAAAAAACAAACATTTTATATAACAAGCCGATATGACCGCCATCTTAAACCTCTCTAACCTAGCCAATCAAAGGCCTTGGCCTTCATTCAACCCCAAGGGACTGTAACTGAGCAGATATGAGGAGAGCCACACTAATTGAGAACTAATGATTTGATTCTATTTTTGCTACATGGCGTAAATCATTGAAATGTCAACAACAACCCACTGGGGCTTTCTCGCAAACTATAATCATCATATTCCCTTTCCGACTGTACCGTTATACCAACAACAACCCACTGGGGCTTTCTCACAAACTATAATCATCATATTCCCTTTCCGACTGTATCGTTATACCAACAACAACCCACTGGGGCTTTCTCGCAAACTATAATCATCATATTTCCTTTCCGACTGTATCGTTATACCAACAACAACCCACTGGGGCTTTCTCACAAACTATAATCATCATATTCCCTTTCCGACTGTATCGTTATACCAACAACAACACACTGGGGCTTTCTCACAAACTGTAATCATCATATTTCCTTTCCGACTGTACCGTTATACCAACAACAACCCACTGGGGCTTTCTCGCAAACTATAATCATCGTATTTCCTTTTCGACTGTATCGTTATACCAACAACAACCCACTGGGGCTTTCTCGCAAACTATAATCATCATATTCCCTTTCCGACTGTATCGTTATACCAACAAGAATCCTGAAAATGTCGGCTAGTCAGCACAGTGATGTCGACAGACCTTTAGGCACACAAAAACAGCAGTGTATGACTCACATGTTGGTGTTGGCTGTGGAGGTGAGCCACTCCCCAGCCAGCCCAATGATGTCCAGCCCCGTAGACAGCTGGTTGAAGAACCGTGGATGCCCTGGGACAGAGAACAGATTCTATCTGAATGGGACTTTACAAATGAAAATTAAACATACTGGGATATTTGCCTGCAAGGTTTCTATAACCTTGTAAAAACACACATCTACTACAAGGGTTGAAACAGTGTGTGTTCTTTCCTGTAATGAAAACAAACCATTTGATATGAACTCAGACACGTTATTTTCTGAAACTCCCACATTCACTCTTTGCTGTATTCCCATTGGGACCTGAGATGCAGTGGAACATTTGCCTTCGAGGTACTAGATGGGGACACTTATCCACTGATAACAAGGTTACATGACATTTAGAGTAGGCTAGCCTAGATGCTCACAGAGCTTGACGTTATGTTTGAATGAAATTCAACAACAACAAACATCACTAGGCTACTAATATTGTATTTATGTCATGTAGCCCCCTAGACGAACGGACTGACTAACTAACTAAAGAGCGCAATATCAGAGATACGAAAGCGAAGTGGATTTGCTCCCGCGTGATAGGCTATATTTCAGCACCGTGGACAGCGCCCGTGATAGCGTCATTGGAATGAAGGCATGAGACTCAACTGCCATAGGCTAATTGATTCAGACAAACTCGTAAATCCTGCGACAATGTTTTTTAAACTATCGTCACTTTGTGTGTAAATGTCCAATGAATTGAGTTAAAGGTCTTTAGGAAGTAAACCCAAAGGACAGTTTGACTGTTGTCGTTCCTAACGGCTTGTAAAATCCCACGCAGGCTTGCGTCCCCGCAGGCGGTACTTGGTTTAATAAAATCAAGGAAGGAGAATTACCAGGGGTACATACAATCACCCGTCATTGTGATTGGATGTTACTGATCAAGGGAACAGCTTATGCTTAAATGGTTTTGTGTAGCATTCCATTTTGCTCAAGTGTTGTGAACACGAGCAGATCACTGTGATAAAGAGAACACAAACTGTATCCCAATAACGTCTGAAGAAATGTTCATGTCTAAAAAGAAATATACAAAGGTGCGTTAAACATTTTTAGAAAGCCTAAACAACATGGAAATATTTGTAGTCAATAGACCTACCGGTTGGTCAAGTTTCATGTAGACTAAGCTAACCATTTAAGCCAACTGCAATATTGGTTGTTTTGGATTGGAATGTATTCTAAAAAAGCAGAATGAAACGTCTTTGTTTCTCATGTAATTTCCTATCAAGGAAGGAGAGAAACAAAAGCCTATCTTAATTAAATGTATAGGCTAATGCTTTTTCCAATGGTAAAAGATTTTAGTCTGCCTGGCTTGGTGAGACTATTACTTCTTCTTTTTCACACTCATTTAAACTGCTCAAAGGAAGAACTAAGGAAGAAATTGCACACTTGGAAATATAAGAAATGCAAAGATTGGAAACGTAATTAATGCACACAAACTGTCCTGAAAACATGAAAAGGAAACGTCTGGTTTAAAGCTGTATCCTGTTTCATGTAACTTAGTTGTGGCCAGTATAGTAGTCTACCTGTTCGCACGCCGTACTTGAGCGTGTCCCTGCAGTCCACGAGGATCTGCTCGAGGGACTCTGGCTGGTCAGAGAGCTCGAGGTTGAATCCCTCCATGCCCTCGAGCAGCTGGTGAGGGTGGTGGAAGTCCAGAACCTTGGTGGAACGGTCAAACGTCTTCCTGACGTAGTTGGTGAGGATGCCCACAAGTTCCAACAAGAACTGCATAGTCGCCTCTTCTCCGTTTTTGGCGGGAAGTAAGTCTAGAAGAATTACGGAAAAAGCATTTACAAAACGAAAAGAAAATCGAAAGTAGAGGCTGGACGCCCTTTTACAGAAGAAGGCCTATAAATATACGGCTCACTAAATGTTAGAACATGTAAGAATTAGAAAACTAACGTGTAGGGTTATATTAAAAGTCTAGCAAGAATGAACTCATTATCTCTCACCTCTCGCGAACATGTTGGAAAAATCGGTCTCAGTGCGACGGAAGCGGCCATCCCGGTCGCTGTTGTCACAGGAATACAGGTTCTTCTGGCGTTCTGAGAGTGAGCCTGCGAGCCGGCCTTCCTCCCCGAGACTGTTGTTCTTCTGCAGGAACCCTAGGGTGTTACACAGAGGGGCACGAGAAGGGGAACATGCTCGGTTACCACTGCCCAACATCGCTAGATAATAACCCGATAATAACTTATATTCAGAGACCTGAGTTTATCTATGTCTGTTACAAAGGCAACACATTATTTATGGTGTCCTCTCCCAGACAGCGCTTGTAACCCCGGGTGGTGATCCCCTCAGTGGATGGGTTTTGGATCAATTTTATGGAAGAGGGTAGTGTGTGTGTGTGTGCTTGCTTGCATGGGTGTCTTGCCCTCAGGCTCACAGGCCAGGCAGGCTCAGGCCCTACCCTGCCCGGTGACATCCACCCATAACCCAGTCATGCGAGAGCGAGAAATACCCAATTTATTCCAGCGGTGAATGTCCTCCTGTCCCCCCGGACTTTTCACGCCTGAGCGTGCAGGGACTGTGTGGAGGGCCCGGCGCAGCGTCCATGTCATTACCGACTCATAGAGCAGACATTATGGAGTGGAGTTAATGAAGGATGTAGATATTTTACGGCCTCTGGATAGGTTAGTCTATTGTTAATGAAAGTCCGTGTCTATTAATAGCCCATTGATCTTAGAAAACAAATAGAGAGAAAAACCTATAGCCTAGCAGGCTACCACCAGAGAAGGTCATTTTAGGCTTAATAATTATGGAAGGATTTAAACACTTATTTTCACATCATGCAGTTTTCAGTACATTATTCTATGAAAATATGATATAAAAAATGTTTTTGCAATATCGAATAAGACAGAGAGAAGGCTCTCTCAAACTCTATCTCTGTTTCAGAGCTCCATTAAAATGTATTCGGCTAATCTCGGTTGGCACATTGGGCACTTATTATCTCACGAGAGCAGCGGCCTAGAAAAAGCTACCGGTTGATATGGTTCTCGTTAATCTTCCTTCATCCACAGGGCGTGCTTCTTTACTGATTGATAGGACCTGACAACTATTATGGGCTGTAAATCCACACTGACATAGAACAAAATCTAACACTCGGAACCATTTTATGATGACCATTGTCACTGTTCTGTTTTTTCCTCCTCATAAAAATTATTTCAAACTCGAGCACAAAGCTATATTCCTTATCAGCCCGAGGGGATATTTATAGAAACGAAATAATGTCTTTATCATGCATAAAATTACCCTATAAGCACTTAGCCCTATGTCCACATATTCAAATGATACGGTAGGCTATGCAAATTATTGGGCCTGATGCACAACGCACACAAATGTGAAAATGACTCATTCGGGCCAAAACAATGTCCTCTATAAAACGAGTCAATCAGTTGATCGAAAAAACATGTTTCTTCGTGCATTGTGGTGAATTATTTCGTTATTAAGGTTATGTTCAGGTTTACGAGGGTGGTTCAATTGTGTTATTATTCTCCGGCTAGGGGACGTCCTCCACATTAAGGGGCAGGTGCCCTACTTCTTTTGACCCTCGGTACGAATTATAGGCCTGCATCGTAACTTTCGAGTTGAAATCCATTTATTTTAGGCTAATTACATCCCCTATTTGTGTTTGGATTGAAGCCATGCTAACAATGCCTACATTTCCAATTAAATGACATTGACATTCTTGACGTTATCAAATCCTGCCACAAAACAATATGTAGGTCTGACATCAGTGAAGGTAGGAAGGATTTTTTAAATAAAGGATATTTTTCTCAATGTGTGAATGCTGACTGACGTCAAACCATCCTCGACGTATAGTGCCCAGGAAAAACAGATCGTCTAAGAATCCTGTTGGAAAAACACTGGATTCAATCGTTTCACCTTGGCTTGATTGGATAACAGAGACTTTATGGAACCTCCCAGATTTACCAAACCTTAAACTCCACGTCATCTCATCGACATCGTCACATTTCATTGAAAAGGCTCGCAGGTGGTATAAAAAAAAATCAGTTTTGCATGAAGGGACCCAAATCCATAGTCGCCTCCAAACGGAAAGGAGAGGAAATTAATGCTTTAAAAAAAAATCTATGATAAGGCCTTTATAAAATAAAAAGCTATTAGAAGGTGCAATATTTAGGCCTAGCCTATGTGCAAAAAACATGTTAACAGCTAACTCAGCATAAAAAACAACTAGCCTATATTGGACACATCCATCTCGCGATAAATCTTGTTTGTTTAGACATGTTTCTATATTTCTGAGGCATATTGTTACTTGCCGTATTGTGGGCCTACATCCTATCCTTTGCTAACTGTAGAGATATGGATAGGAAGAGACATGGGGTGGTCGGCGACGGAACCCCGGCGCGCATCGCGTGGCCTAAAGCTAATCGCTAACTGACCTTTAGGAGATGAGAATGTGGAGTGACAGTCCGGGACGGCCCTGCTCTAACATCAGAGTATTCCATATAGTATCCATGATGGTTTATGGGTCTTAAACTTACCACAGATCTTCAAACCCAGTTTCCGCGTGCAGCCTTGCATCCACGCGTCATAGTCTAAAACAGAATGTTTGGGGAGAACGTTTGAAAATCAAATTCTGAAATATATGAATAGTGTGATTTGGGTGACAGCGGATGAGTTTTTATAAAGCGTATGGCAATGCATGGCACAACGGAGTGAAGAAGCATGAAGCAGATACTTGCAGCAGTAGATCTTTGTCTTGGGGAACTTCACCCTATCTCGCGGTTATTATTCCTCAACATTCGAATGGTCCAAATCCACACAGTCCAATCATAATGGGCCATCAGAGGCTCACCGGTTTAATAAATACTGGCACGCACCCGGCGAGAGGCGGGTTGAAATAAACACCCGTGAAATGACCTCGCGAAAGAGAGCAGATATTAATTAGGTGAAACACAGTATTTGACTGGTGGGAGCTGGCGATGTCTAGCTGGCTGTTCGGACACACACACACACACACACACACACACACACACACACACACACCAGGCAGTATAGTGAAAACTAGGCTAATAGGCTACCTTATTTTGGAATTGTATGATGGAGAATGCCATCATAGCAACACAAAAACTCAAGCATACAGAGCAAAGCGATGGGACGGTAACAAGGCATATCTATATGCATATGAGCTTCATGATGGTGTTATTTGTCTAGGATGCAAGACCCAGACATAACGGCTCGAGGTGTCACTCAGAGCGCATGAAGGCGAGCGCTACCGAGACACACTCACACACAGAGACACCACGAGCCGCCTCAGGTCAGCGCGAGTGAGACAGAGCGTGGCAGCGAGATAATAGCAACATCCAACAGCAGCAGCAGAGAAACAGGCAGAGCACAAAAACAACAACATCACAGCCTTTTTCAAGCCATTGTGCACTCTGTCAAACCTGAAAAAATGTCAGACGGTATTACTGTTCTACAAATGTATCCACATTCTTCCTCTGTCAAATAGCCTATGATGCCATTTTTCCATATTAGGCCAATGGCAGACATGTTAGCTGGTTAACTAGCCCTTCAAGCCTATACATTTTCCAAACGAAATATGACTAGGGCTGTAGAGAGGAGGGATTGGGTCATTTTTCTTTACGAAAATGTAACTTTCAGTGGTAGGCTAGACAAATATGCTAATATCAGTAATCCGATTCTAAATGTCCCCTTCTCTCAGTGTTCCGTGGCTAAATTATCCAAGCGGGTCTCTACAAAACGAGTGCAAGCCATCATCACGAACACCGGAGTGGCTGCAATTACCAGCCATTCCCTGCGTAATTGCGCGGTTAACAGCTCTCTCATGGAGGACTGACTACATGATGCAAGGATTTTGAGGGGATAAATTATTATTTTTTAAATAAAAAAATACGAATTGAAATGCTTGCATACAAAATATCGTTAGCCAATAAATAATAGCATGAACATACATTTAGGCTATTGGTTATAGGCTTTACAACATACATATTTTAAAAACATTATTTGATAGGTCTGGTAAAAAAAAAAAAAGCAAAAAAGCAAAAGGAAATTCGATAGGGTTATTCCAAATAATTGTATATTTTATATTCCATAACTAATTCATTTCCGGATCCATAGCGCTGAGGACATTATAACGACGCTCTTTGAGGCGATTACAGGAGGTCCGTTTCTCAGTGCACGCCGCTGATCCGTTAGACAGCGGCAGGCAGCTGTGATAGCTCTGTTTTTAACCGGAATGATTAACGACAGGGCCCACACGGTAAAAAGCCCGGGTGAGACTCGTTTTTATCAGGCAGAGGGGAAGGGAGGGAGAGAGAGAGAAAGGAGAGACTTACTTGTAGACGAAGGTCGTAAATTGGCAGAGTTGGGGTCCTGGTCCCCGCCAGTGGCTGTCGGTTCAGACGTGGCCATTAGTCCTCCGTTATTCCTGTGCGCTCCGGGACTCTTATCAGATTCTCAACGGAAATATCCAACCGGTTTCTGAAAACAAACGGCCAAGGGTTAAGATTGATGGCTCTGGATATTAAACAAATAAATAACTGCATTTATTTCTGAAAGATATGCATGATTTATTTGGAATAGCCTAAAATAGGCAACCTACGCTGAATTTGATCAGTGAAATTGAGCTTTAGTATCAGTGCAGTGAAGGAAGAGGATGATGCATCATTTGCTGTTATTATCTGCCTCTACAATCGGAATCATTTATTCTCGAACGTCAATAGGCTGCGAGCTGCATGCACATGCCGAGGGGAGATAAATGCTTTTGAACGATAACATCGCGTGCATTCAATTCTATTGGACCAAAATAAAGGCTGCAAATCTGACAAATGTATAGCCACTATATTCTACCTTATATACATTAACGAAAAAAACATGTTTTAAGCAGTAAATTGGACACAGAACCTTGTCCCCAGTGACGTTATTATGGGTCATTAGAGCGAAATCATCCCCATCTCTGAGACATCAGTCTTGGGCGCTCAAGCTAAGCGAAGAGCACCAGACTGTCCAGTCTACTTTTTGATCAAAGAGAACGAAAACAAAGGTCTTCGTGTCTTCAATATAAAGGAAATAAATACGTCTAATCCACAAACAAATCATCCTTATCAGACCTATTCAGAATTAGGAATATGCAAAACGAAATATCCTTTCATAATTACGCGCTATGGAATTCTTTGACTAATTTTCTCAAACAAATCTGGGTATTGTAAGAAAAAATAATATATTTGACAGACACTTGATCAATGATATTCTACTGAAATCCGTTGGAAAATGTATTGACACAAAGCATATCGATTTTTCAATTATGATGATCTTTGAATAACAGTGAAGCCAGCATCAGTTAATGTCATTATTGATAATAAATAGTAAGGCTAATGAATGAATCCTGCCACTCATATAGGTTAACAAATAACAATAGGCTGCCATTGCTATTAACATGTCAGAGTAACACACTTTTGAACAAGAGAGATTTGGAAATCCGAACATGGTCGACAGGTCGTTTGTTAAAATATTTATGCCTTCCTAACCAATCACATCCTATTTCCGACCCCAATAAGAATGTGGATCGCAACAAATGTTGCAGTTGCTGGGCGCTGTGCAACATTATCTTTAAAAAATAAATGCAAATATCTCACTATTATGGACAAATCAATCAATAGACCTATTCCAAAAAAAGCTGTTTGGAAACGTGAGAGCGCTGGCGCTAGGAGGCAATACGCTACCTTACCGTTTGCGGGTGCACAGGTTGTCTTGTCGAGAGAAACTACCACCAAACAACCGAATTACAGTTCTCTATCCACCCAACGTTCTGAGACGCAAGACAGTTCAATGCTAACAACAACGGAATAACGACATCGAGACAAATTACATCCAGTAGCGTGCCAGTGACCTTTTTTCCCTCAAGAATGTTTCATTTTTAATATATTTATTAGTGCGTGAATCGCCTATCCCCTCACGCACGTGTGAGTCATAGCATTAACCTCCCTCTGGCGCAAAATTAAGCTTCTGCTGCTCGTGACAGAAAAAAAGCATACGAAAACCTCCCCACTTCCTGACAAATCAAATCAAATCAAATCAAAATGATTTATAAAGACTTTCTTACATCAGCTGATATCTCAAAGTGCTGTACAGAAACCTGTCCTAAAACCCCAAACAGCAAGCAATGCAGGTGTAGAAGCACGGACGTGTCCCCTTTTTCTGTGACACAGGGAGACTTTTCTTCAGGTGTGATGGTCATGAGAAATGCCTATCTCCTGTAAGATAAAATCACCACTCTTGGGAAGTTGGATAAACATCACGTCCTCAATAGGCTACTTACTAACTTAGAGCTAAAAGGTGATCTTAGGGAACGACCAAAAACAACAGAGGAGGTTTTCTTTTTGTCACTTGCAGCTTTCAATCAAAGGAAACATTTGAAAAAATGAGTTGGACAACCGTAGCCTACCAGATATAGACTTGGAATGGACTCATTTTTGCTCAGTTGCTCAGTTTATTTCCAAAAATTGTGAAAGTCATGTAATAGCTCTTATCTATTCTGTATTGAAACTACATGTTTGGGAAAAAAAAATCCTATACCTCCTAGACTAGGCCTATAGGCTGAATAATAAAAACAAACTAAAATAGAGTAGCCATGGTACACACCTGAGGGATCTTTGGGAATTCACCTGTAAACTTCAAGGTCCTAAGCAGCAGGGCTCCAATGGGAAGTGTTCTCCACAGTCCACTCCACTGCCGAATGCCTCTTCTTTCACCCTCTCAGTCCTCTTTCAATCATCTCCTTCTTTTCTGCTCTTCTCTCCCTCTACTTATTCTCTTCCCCATCTGGACTTTTTAGAGATCATTGTTGCTCAACTTCCTCAGAAATTAACAGGCATTTTGAAAATGATCTGTGTGGTTGCATTTATGTTGAAATGTAGAGTTGTTGAAAGGTCTATTAATAATTCTGGTTGTACTAGAAATGTAGAGTACGTTTCCACTTAGTCCTTGAGTACTTCTGTCAAACAAACCCTTGTGTAGAAGAAACCAGAAATACACAGATGTCATGATGCTGAACTTTATTGTGTAATTTACATGAAAATTAAACAGGGATGTGGTGATGAGGAAACTGTGTATGCTGTGATGGCCTCACCAAGGCAATGTGCGAATGTGAAATGTAAAACAGTGACACAATTGACATATATATATATATATATATATATATATATACTCATACAAAAGGAAAAGAAACTAACTGATATTTCCACTGTCAGACTGGGCAGTGTGCTGGTGACTGACAGCTATGGGGAAAGGTGAGAGGGTGGACATGGTTTGTGTCTCCTCTCCTGCTCCTCTTCCTCATCTGATGACGATGAGGAGGAGGAGGAGGAGGAGCTGTCTGAGCTCTGAGGAGAGTCTTGATCACTCCCAGAGTCATCTTCATCACCGGAGTCTGAACAAGCATCATCATCATCTTGGCTTTTCTCCTCTTGCTCTGATGGAACATTGCATAGGAACAAAGCAAAGACTTTGATGAGCTATATCAGATGTGTCAGTGTTGGAACAAAAGCCTGCACACATAGTAACTCTCCAGAACTAGGGTTAATGTGACCACTTGAATCCAACTTCCAACAATTGTCACACAGCTACAGTGGCCGAAAGTCTTCTCCCACAATAACCTTTTTGTGCATGTGCATGATTTGGAGGGAGCCACTCACCTCTCTCCAGCCTCTCCTGGATGAGAGGAATGAACTGTTTGGCTTCTGGATTATTTGGTTCATAGACCAGAACTGGAAGAACAGAGCATAGACACATCAATCATCTGGTTGGCCAATTAATTAATTATTTGGTTGATTGATGCAATGAGAGACACATGAACAAAATGCACACATATAATCAAAACAATGAATGACAGAACTTTTTTTTTTTTTTACCCCCTTTTTCTTCCCAACTTCGTGGTATCCAATTGTTAGTAGTTACTGTCTTGTATCATCGCAACAACTCCAGTATGGGCTCGGGAGAGACGAAGGTTGAGAGTCATGCGTCCTCCGAAACACAACCCAACCAAGCCGCACCAATGTGTCGGAGGAAACACCGTACACCTAGCGATCCGGTCAGCGTACACTGCGCCCGGCCCGCCACAGGAGTCGCTAGTGCGCGATGAGACAAGGATATCCCTACCGGCCTAACCCGGACGACGCTAGGCCAATTGTGCGTCGCCCTATGGACCTCCCAGTCGCGGCCGGCTGTGACAGAGCTTGGGCTCGAACCCAGAGTCTCTGGATGACAGAACCTTTTCGTTTGACAAACAGGCTTACTCATCTGACACAGTTTCTCTGCCAGCACAAAGTCTTTCTCCATCACAGACTTGAGGAACTGAAATCACAGACACAGATGGGTGTCACAGTCCATCCAGGCAGACCCAGCCTCTCATTGTTAACCAGCAATCTGAATTCCTCCATTAATCAGGGAAAATGACATCTGATATGAATGTATTCATTTTTAGTCAGTCTAATGTGGGACTTGGTCTGACATGAACTGAAGAGTTAATTTACCTCAGCCATCAGCTCCAGTGGAGCCCTGTATCCCTCCTCCTCATCATCATCCGCCTCACCATTATCATCATCCTCCTCCTCAGTGTGCTCTTCCTCCCCTTCTGGTTCAAGAGGGGGGAGAGGCTCCGCTGGAGGGTGAACATACACAGAGCAGGGGGTAGTTTGGGCCTGTGGCTGCACAAACACTCTTCCTCCTGCCCCACGAAACATCATCATCATTTTTCAGCAGTCATGCAAAAAAGATCAAAACATTGGTGCAAAGTTAGATTCTCTATGTTTCAATCTACCAATCTATCTATAACAACCCACTGGGCACAGATGTCAATTCTACGTTTATTCCATGTTGGTTCAACGTCATTTCATTGAAATGACGTGGAAACAACTTTGATTCAACCAACATGAGCCCAGTGGGAATGCTCTTCTACTCTAGTAGTCCTGTCATATTCTACTGACCTGTAACAGCTGAAGCCGACTGCTGTGGTTTCTTATTATCCTTCATCTTCAGGTCTTGGCTGAGGATCACAGGAGGTCCAGCGAACCCAACACTAATGTTATTCACACCTCCTGCACAGAGCACGTTAGTGACCTGGGTGGAAAACAAATTAGATATACAGACTAATAAATGATAAATGCAATAGCTTAGGGTTTTCTTTTTTGGGGGGTTAGGGGTTTTGTGCTTTCTTAAAGATGATTTACCGACCTTCATAGGATTTGATGCTGCTTGTGTAGGAAGGCTACTTCTGAAAAATACCAAAACACACACACAAAAAATATGTAAATGTTTGCATCACATCAACTTGTGATGTGCAACTTTCTATCATGGAAACTCAACACCATGTCAGATGTTTTATGACGTAGTTAGGACTGGTCTTGCTGTAAATTCTTACCGGGGTGCGGCAGTAAAATACTTGGCTCCCACAGCTTCTAGAACAAAAAGAAGAAAGGAAGGGTGTCATATATCCAGTTCAGAGTAGAATGGAAAATACAGCAGTGGTTGTTTGTTTCACCCTGCATACCAGATCTTTACACAGGCCTACATACCTTTAGGCATGTGTGTCTCAAGAAGTGCAGGGGCCACCTATATCAAAAGCAGGGAAAATATGAATATTTGTATTTCATAAAAATTAAATATTTATCTGAAATAAAATAATCTTCCCAACATGTCTTGTTTCATCATGTCTTTGACAAAATAAACACGTTTTACCTGCTTCTGTGGAACCTTGGAAGACCCCACACATTCAAGTCTGGAAACAACAACATTAGACACTTAGACTGACAGCGAGCAAACGTCGTTACATGTAAGCACTCTCCCAACTACATACGTTAATAATACTAGGTCTAGTTGATACCTCTTGGATACAATGTCTCATTTGAAAAACATGTGTCTGTCATATCAGCGATTCATTGTGCAAGCACTGTGTTTGTCACATTGGCACATCATATTTGTAACCAATAACTCACGTAAATAACTAGCTACGTTAGCTAGCTACTGTAATGCTCAGCTGAATAGCTTGCTGGCTCACCTGCTCATCTAGCCGATTCTCGATTACTACCAAACCCCGAGCAGTCCGATAAAGTTTAACAATAAATATTTCTATAGGAAACAATCTTTTGCTTTGTATTATCGATGGAGTCGTAGTAACATTAGCTAGCTCACTGTGTTGCTTGCAAGTTTAGTGGCTCATAAAACAGGAGAAGAGAAAACAAAGTCTCATTCCCATGACAACGGGTGAACTCCCCCCTTCAGCCCCACGTGAGTGCCCTGGTGCCACGTAACGAATGCACTGCTGTTCTATGATGGTGGTGCTTTCACTTGCTTTCTTGTCAACTGTCACACAAACCACACATAAAGCCCAGGACCACCTCACAAAACGTTTTGTCAGGGTAAGAATATCATGATAAAAGGTTATGATAATGTCCTGTCTCTCCGTTCCCTCCCCTCTCTCATGTTTTTATTTATTTTTGTTAAGTACACATTCTTATTTACAATGATGGCCAGGTAACAGTGGGCCTTGTTCAGAGGCAGAACGAAATAATTTTGACCTTGTCACCACTGTGTGTGTGTGTGTGTGTGTGTGTTTTGAGAGATATAGGCTACTAGGTGAAAAGTGAAATAGGGAAGTATAGAATGCTGACAGTTGATACAATCAGCTGAAACAACATCAATTAATCTTGTCCTATAGGGTATTAGGTTAAACAACAACAGAACCGCAGAGCAAGTAGAAGCTGTAAAGCAGACTTTATCAACCCTATTTAAAGCATGGACTGGCAAGCTATGATTCTACTCTTAGATTAAAAGTAGCATGAGCACTGAGTACATTCGTGTCAGCTGACCATCAGAGGGAGGGTGCAAAGAAACACTGATTTAAAGTACAGCATCTAAGCCTCTGAGGTAGGCAGAAGATGTGGTACTGTTTAAATTAAATTCTCTCTCAGCCACCTACTGCTGCAGACGGCTGCTCTCTTCCAGAGATAGACCTGCAGACGGCCAGGCTGTAGCATGCTGTCTTCCAGAGATAGACCTACAGACGGCCAGGCTGTAGCCTGCTCTCTTCCAGGGATAGACCTGCAGACGGCCAGGCTGTAGCCTGCTCTCTTCCAGAGATAGACCTTGTCATGGCCATGGCCTACTTATTTTTTGTGTGCGAATGTATGTGTATATCTTAACTCCTGGTGAAAGTGTAAACGTGTCTTACGACCGGGCAGGTAGGCAGGCAGGAGACAGAGGATAAGGTTAAAACAAAAATGGTGGTTCTATTCACACAAATATAATATCGTAGTGATGGTGGCAGAAGATAATGTCAACAAATAATGAAAAAAGGACTTGCAACAACAATTGGTCTAAGAAAATATGCTACGGATAGGCCGGTAAGCCTAGGCTACTGTGGAGAGTTAAAATACAGCCTACATTTCAGACACTATCCCATTAGAGTTTACAGAACACTGGCAAAGCCTGTCGAAATACCTGGGCAAAACCATTACCTCAACAAGCAGGAGTACATACAAATCTCATTCAGTATATAAACTGAAGGCTATAAAAGTCTAGAAGCATCATACATTAACGTCACATAATATTCACAGGACTTTCTCAATCAAACTGGGATACACTTCAATTTGAGACATCTCATTTAATAAAATAATAAATTGAGTACTCTTGCTAATACACATACGCAGGTGAGGTTCTTTGTAGTGCGGAGGTGCACGAGCATAGCTCTGAGAAGCAGCAACAAACAAACACAGTAAACACTCAAAAGAAATGCACAAATGGAAGGACAATTATAACTGGGCACTTGCTATTAATAGCCTACTTCATATTTAGGCTGTCATTGTAAAGAAAATGTTGTTGTTAACTGACTTGCCTAGTTAAATAAAGGTTAAATAAAAAAAGTAAAAATATTTATAGCTCCAGATGTTCAAAACTAGTAGAAAAGGCTTAGGTCTATCAGCATTTTGAAAAGTCGATTTAATAATACTTAACTTTGGATATTTTGTCCCAAATTACCAACTGCATGAGGACCAACTCCTGGCCATACAAGGCACTTTAGCAGAAAATGCTAGCTTGTTATTAGGTCAGGAAGCATGCAATGTCTTCAAGAGGAGAGTGGAGCTCGAACTTGGGCGCTAGTGTTATGTGCACAGGTATGCCCATCATCACACCTCATGGAGTGATAGGCAACTGAACACAACTCATACCTGCAAATCAACTCAACGCATACTTATCAGAAAATACGCACTCTTGTGGAATGTATCAGTAGGCTTGCCTACTCTATGGCATAGAGGAGCCTAGATATAAATTCCACCTTCGAGAAGGTAAAAACTTTTTAGGGACAGGTCAGTTAATTTACCAGCCACAGAACTCAAGTCAACTCAAGTTCTGTGCAAAAGAAAATGGTGGAATTTCAATGTTATGTGCTTTTAGATTGACATAAAACTGGGGCCTTAGAGAGTCTTCAATTTGCTCTGTTTGACAGCCAGGTACAAACCTCAGCGCTGTCAGTCAGCAGAAGGTTCAGCTCCAGACAGGGTAGAGGAGCTAGTCAGAGGCCCATTAGATTATTAATTTGTGAAATAGAGGGTGGTGCCTCTGGAATGTACACTGATTGAGTAGGCGAATTTATGGAGTTTGTACTCCTATTAGAGACACGTGAGACAGTTCCGCAATTTATTTATATTTGATTTAACCTTAATTATTTAACTAGGCAAGTTAGTTAAGAACAAATTCTTATTTACAATGACGGCCTACCAAAAGGCACAAGGCCTCCTGAGATAGACTTGGTGGGTTGAACTGGAATGTTATCATCTGTTTACCCAATTGTTCCTTTGGGTGGGGGGCCATCGCCTTCAAAGGCCTCTCGCAGTTCTCGGTCTCCTCCAATGAAGTTTGTTCCATTGTCCGAAAGGTGCTCGATGGACTTCCCTTGAAGTGCAATGAAGCTTCTTATAGGCATCGAGAAGGCATCAGCATACAAGCTCTCCAGGAGGTCCAGGTGGCTGCAGCGATAGGCCATACATTTGTAGACAATGTCCCATGTCTTTTCGTTACAACGAATGGTCCGAACCAATTCACTCCGGTAGAGTAGAAGGGTGGCTTCTACAGTCGTGGCCAAAAGTTTTGAGAATGACACAAATATTAATTTTCATGAAGTCTGCTGCCTCAGTTTGTATGATGGCAATTTGCATATACTCTAGAATGTTATGAAGAGTGATCAGATAAATTGCAATTAATTGCAAAGTCCCTCTTTGCCATGCGAAGAACTGAATCCCTCCCCAAAAAATTCCACTGCATTTCAGCCCTGCCACAAAAGGACCAGCTGACATCATGTCAGTGATTCTCTCGTTAACACAGGTGTTAGTGTTGATGAGGACAAGGCTGGAGATCACTCTCTCTGCTGATTGAGTTTGAATAACAGACTGAAAGCTTCAAAAGGAGGGTGGTGCTTGGAATCATTGTTCTTTCTCTGTCAACCATGGTTACCTGCAAGGAAACACGTGCCGTCATCATTGCTTTGCACAAAAAGGGCTTCACAGGCAAGGATATTGCTGCCAGTAAGATTGCACCTAAATCAACCATTTATCGGATCATCAAAAACTTCAAGTAGAGCGGTTCAATGGTTGTGAAGAAGGCTTCAGGGCGCCCAAGAAAGTCCAGCAAGCGCCAGGACCATCTCCTAAAGTTGATTTAGCTGCGGGATTGGGGCACTACCAGTACATAACTTGCTCAGGAATGGCAGCAGGCAGGTGTGAGTGCATCTGTACGCACAGTGAGGCAAAGACTTTTGGAGGATGGCCTGGTGTCAAGAAGGGCAGCAAAGAACCAACTTCAGCTCCAGGAAAAACATCAGCGACAGACTGATATTCTGCAAAAGGTACAGGGATTGGACTGCTGAGGACTGGGGTAAAGTCATTTTCTTTCATGAATCATCTGGGCCCCTTTCCGATTGTTTGGGGCATCCGGAAATAAGCTTGTCCGGAGAAGACAAGGTGAGCACTACCATCAGTCCTGTGTCATGCCAACAGTAAAGCATCCTGAGACACTCACAATTTTGCCTAAGAACACAGCCATGAATAAAGAATGGTACCAACATATCCTCCGAGAGCAACTTCTCCCAACCATCCAGGAACAGTTTGGTGACAAACAATGCCTTTTCCAGCATGATGGAGCACCTTGCCATAAGGCAAAAGTGATAACTAAGTGGCTCTTGGAACAAAACATCAATATTTTGGGTCCATGGGCAGGAAACTCCCCAGACCTTAATACCATTGAGAACTTGTGGTCAATCCTCAAGAGGCGGATGGACAAACAAAAACCCACAAATTCTGACAAACTCTAACGTTTGCTTATGCAAGAATGGGCTGCCATCAGTCAGGATTTGGCCCAGAAGTTAATTGACAGCATGCCCTGGCGGATTGCAGAGGTCTTGAAAAAGAAGGGTCAACACTGCAAATATTGACTCTTTACATCAACTTCATGTAATTGTTAATAAAAGCCTTTGACACTTATGAAATGCTTGTATTTATACTTCAGTATTCCATAGTAACATCTGCCAAAAATATCTAAAGACACTGAAGCAGCAATCTTTGTGAAAATTAATATTTGTGTCATTCTCAAATCTTTTGGCCACAACTGTACAGCTGCCGATGAGCAGTTGGTAAAACAATATGCATGGTATTTTGCAATACTAAACACTAAAAACTACATTATCACTACTTGGAAGGACATTCTATAGAGTAAGTCAAAACTTACGAATATCTGGGAGTTTGGGTGGATGAGAAGTTGAGCTTCACCACCCAAACTGCGTATTGAGTTGATTAACCTGTTTGGGATGGTGGGCAGTATTTTCACTTCCGGATGAAAAGCATGCCCAAAGTAAACTGCCTACTCAGGCCCAGAAGCTGGGATATGCATATTATAGATTTGGATAGAAAACACTCAAAAGTTTCTAAAACTGTTAAAATAATGTTTGTTGTTGAGTTCACTGTGTTTTCTATTGGTTTTCTATTGGAAACTAGATGTATGAGGCACCTAGTTGCAATTCCTATGGCTTCCACTAGATGTCAAGTCTTTAGAAATTGGTTGATGTTTTTCCTTTGAGAAGTAGGGCTGTTCAGACTGAGTGTCAAGCCAAGTGGACTCTTTTGTTTGGTGCGCGTGACCTGGAACTCACTCCACTTTGATTTTTATCTGCTATTGAACACAGTATATTCCATCTTAAAACTGTTAAGATGGAATATACTGTGTTCAATAATATCAAAATAATATCAAAATAATATTAATTACTTACGTTTTAGGATACCTAAAGTTGGATTAGGAAAGTTGTTTGAAATGTTTGGACCATAATTTGTAGTCATGTTGGGCGAGTTGGAACCGGTGTATTTCTGAATCAAACGCGCCAAATAAATTGACATTTTGGGGATATAACGAAGGAATTTATCGAACAAAAGGACTATTTGTGATGTTTATGGGACATTTTGGAGTGCCAAAAGAAGATCTTCAAAGGTAAGGCATGAATTATATCGTTATTTCTGACTTTTGTTATGATGAGGCGCTGGTGAGGCTTTACACACTGGCTGTATGGGTATCAGGAGGTGAGGCATGACCGAACGAATCAGCAGCAGAGGTTGAGCGTGGTCCACCGGTGGCAAAGGCAGCTTGCAGCGGTGGTCATATCACCTTTGGAGAGCTGCTACTGGGCAGGAGTGTTCGGAAAGGCCTAGGTTGTCTGTGGTGAATGCCTGGCGTAGCTGATACTTCTTGAAAGGTTTGGGGGGGACACTTCTTGAAAGGCATGGGGGGACACATCATAGGTAATTGAGGCACCTTGTAGTTGCACAACATGTTTTGAAACTGTCCTGAGAGTGAGAGACTCAGGCTCAGAAGTGAGGTTTAGTTGAAGAACAGCCTGTGGCAGGACAATGCTATGCTCCGAGCCATCATCGAGCACGGCACATGTCTCCAGGACTCCGCCTCCATAGTGAAGTTGGACTTTCACGACCTTCAGCATTAGCTTCAGCGAACGGTTCGGCCAGTCCAGGTACACCTTGGTTATAGGGACACTCACCATGAGAAAGCTCTTCTGTTTTTTTGTATGGTGTCGTGAAGGATCGCTAGGTTCTTCTCTCTCCATGTCTTGCAAGGCTGTCCATCTTTTATCCACTTGAGGATCTGTCCTGTGTTCAGCTTGTTAAACTCTTCACGTGTTAAGAAAGTGTTCTTTATTGTCACAATGAGGTCAGTATGACTTGGATTGGAATTCTCCTTGGATTGAGCAGGCTCCTTGGAACTTGGGTCTTCACTTGTGTTGAAGAGGATCGAAGCAGATTTCTCGTTCTGCTCGTGGTGTTGTAGGCTTTGGTTTTTCCATTTATATTTCAAGGTTGGACATTAGCACGTTAGCACGCTGGTGTCACCTCATTAGTCAGTATGTGTTACACCTGTTTTGTTTTAATTTGAAGTGTTTAGAATCCGTAGACACCATTTTTATATTGGAGGAGGAAATGCATTTATGTGGATCCTGTTGTGAAATGGAAGTTGTTTTCTGTTTGTTGTGAGCAAACTTGTCCAACAAAAATATAGGATATATTTGTTGTCTTAAGGGGGAAGGTGTTGCAGGCTTTATTTTTTTTGTGGTTTGGATATTAGCATGTTAGCACGTTGGGCACCAATTGGTGTCAACTCATTACTCAGTATGTGTTACACCTGTGCTGGCTTGTCAACTCATTAGTCAGAAGGCATAGGTTATATTTAAGAGTGGCTGGCCCAGTGCTCCAGTTGGCTTGAGTTTTGGTGGAGGTTTAATGCCTTTAGTTGGCTCTCCCTATTTAGATTTATTAAAAAACAATCCTTTATCTGATCTTCCTTGTTTTCAGTTTGCTTTACTTTTTGGTTTGCTTCCTGTCTTTAAGTTTGGTGTGGGTTTTTATTTTGTTTTCCTTTTCTTGGGCAAATTTAGTGGATGCTCATTGTGGGTGTCTTTTAGGTACCAGTTGTTGTTGCTAGCCAATTTTCAGTAGACACCCCCATGAGTGTCTTTCAGAACCCCTCTTAGAACCCCACCTGTTTCGTTTTGGTTGTTGTTAGTGACTATTTGTTTGTTTCCCCTTCTGTTTGAGTGAACGTAGCGGTGTGGGGCACGATGCTCTTTCTTGAATGGCTTGGGCATATTTTATTGATAGAGGGCTGCAGCTCGGCTTAATATGCGCTTAGCCTGGGACTTCTCTGTGACTAGGCTGTCAAGTCAAGTAGCGTGTACATCTGGTCCTGGTCTTGATACTTATACAGCTCGTTTAGGTGTCTGACTGCTCATCAGGTTATTAGGGCCATCTTGAGGAGGGCAAAGTCACTCTCCCTACCGCTCTCCAAATAGGGCAATGACAGCGGCAATCAGCTGATCCAGGTGGTGGAGCAGGATCTGGGTTGGGTTCCCTCTGTCCCGGGGCAGGGTGTGGTGATGCTGCATTGGAATAGATCACGCCTAAACCTGGATGGAAGTCTGGTGCTGCTGGAGCTGGATAAGGAATGCTTTGTCCTGTAGGTAAGTAGGGTTCACCTGGAACAGCGTATGGAGTTGATCCTGGAACAGGATATGGCACTGGTAATGCTGGTCCAGGATATGGAGCTGCAGGTGCTGGAGCAGGGTCTGGAAGCATTGGTGCTGGGTTAAGGTGCGGAGCCACAGGCGCTGTAGCAGTTTGCGGAACCATGGGAGCTGGAGTAGGATGCGGAACCATAGGAGCTGGAGATGGGTGCGGAACCACAGGATCTGGAGCAGGTTGGGAAACCACGGGAGCTGAAGATGGCTGCAGAAGCATGGGTGTTGTGGATGAGTGCCTCGGGTAGGCAGGGAGAAGAGGATATGAGTCTTCATAGACTCCGCCTATTTCTCTCAGGTTGGTGTTTTGTGGTTGTGTCTGTGGGACAGAAGCTGCCAAATGATATGGTGTTGGTAAGGGGCTCTGCTCTGGCTGAATCATCTGGGTTCTGGCTGCATCAACACCTTCATCCTTTTCTTTAAGAAACGATGTGACAAACTTGGCTAGCTCTAGTTCATTAGCTGCCTTCTGTAGATGCCGCTGCCTGTTCAATTCTGTAGCTATTGCTTCTCGGGCCCGGTGAGCTTCCTCCTGTCAATGCTGAGCTTCTTCCTGTCAATACTGAGCTTCTTCCTGTCGATGCTGAGCTTCCTCCTGTCGACGCTGAGCTTCCTCCTGTCAATGCTGAGCTTCTTCCTGTCGATGCTGAGCTTCTTCCTGTCGATGCTGAGCTTCCTCCTGTCGACGCTGAGCTTCTTCCTGTCAATGCTGAGCTTCTTCCTGTCGATGCTGAGCTTCTTCCTGTCGATGCTGAGCTTCCTCCTGTCGACGCTGAGCTTCTTCCTGTCAATGCTGAGCTTCTTCCTGTCGACGCTGAGCTTCTTTCCGTTGCCGCTGAGCCTCACTGGCTTTGGCTGCTAGGTGTTGACTCTACGGTGACGCAGTGATATTGCTCTAGCTGAAGTTGTAGTTCATTGAACGCCATGAGCTTCATTATTTCCTCCAACATAGCTGCTTGGAGGTCGGATAGGTCTGGGTAGTGGCTCACCGATGAGCAGGCACTATATCTGGAGCTGGTAGCACTCCTCTCTGAATGGATGTCTGCTTGACTACTCCTTCGTCCCAATGAAAGGGGTGCCTGAGATATGGCTAGGCATTGTTCCTGGTGAGTGAGCTATTCAAAAGCATAATCACCCAGGTGAGCTGAGGGATGTCTCTCTCTCTGGGAACGGGGCCACACTGATGGGTCAGGTGCATCCGTATGTGTTGGTTCATATCTTTGGGTGGTTTACTCAATCCGATTCATGAAGTAGAGGGCGGTGCCTCTGGAATTTACACTGATTGAGTAGCACTGGTATAGCGCAGTTTCTCTGGACCCCCAACAAAGTCTGAGTTTTTCCTCCCCTCCCCCCAAAAAGTAATTGCATCAGCCACTCACAAGATATTTATAAATCCCTTTTAACATCAGCAGATGTCACAAAGTGCTTATACAGAAACCTAGCCTAAAACCCCAGACTACCGATCACTGTCCATGGTTCTGAATTTGCGACGTCTACGTGGCTGCCTATCAATGGGCTAATAGTAGCCTAAAGCTTTAATGGAAACAAGTAGATTTTTATGTGGTCGTTATTTTCGCATGTTAAGCCTATTGTTTATGTTTCACGAAGCTATAGGCCTATGGTTTATGTTTCACGAAGCTATAGGCCTATGGTTTATGTTTCACGAAGCTATAGGCATATGGTTTATGTTTCACGAAGCTATAGGCATATGGTTTATGTTTCACGAAGCTATAGGTCTATGGTTTATGTTTCACGAAGTTATAGGCATATGGTTTATGTTTCACGAGCTATAGGCCTATGGTTTAGGTCTATGGTTTATGTTTCACGAAGCTATAGGTCTATGGTTTATGTTTCACGAAGCTATAGGCATATGGTTTATGTTTCACGAAGCTATAGGCATATGGTTTATGTTTCACGAAGCTATAGGTCTATGGTTTATGTTTCACGAAGTTATAGGTCTATGGTTTATGTTTCACGAAGCTATAGGTCTATGGTTTATGTTTCACGGAGCTATAGGCCTATGGTTTATGTTTCCCGAAGCTATAGGTCTATGGTTTATGTTTCACGAAGTTGTAGGCCTATGGTTTTGCAATGCTACGATTTAGAACGCTGGCTGGTGAATTTCACAGTGGGTGCGAGACCTGGAGAGCCCGACAAGCCACAGTGTCTCGCATCCACTGTGAAATTTGGTGGAGGATCGGTGATGATCTGGGGGTGCTTCAGCAAGGCTGGAAGCACCACGTACAAGGTTGTCCTGGAAGAAAACTTGCTTCCTTCTGTTCTGACAATGTTCCCCAACTCTGAGGGTTGGTTTTTCCAGAAGGACAATGCTCCATGCCACAGAGCCAGGTCAATCAAGGTGTGGATGGAGGACCACCAGATCAAGACCCTGTCATGGCCAGCCCAATCTCCAGACCTAAACCCCATTGACAACCACTGGAATGTGATCAAGAGGAAGATGGATGGTCACAAGCCATCAGACAAAGACTGGTGGAGAGCACGACAAGACGCATGAAAGCTGTGATTGAAAATCAGGGTTATTCCACCAAATATTGTTTTCTGAACTCTTGCTAAGTTAAAACATTAGTATTGTGTTGATTAAAAATGATTTTATTTTATTTGTATTATTTGAGGTCTGACAACACTGCATCTTTTTTGTCATTTTGACCAGTTGTCATTTTCTGCAAATATATGCTCTAAATATTTTTATTTGGAAATTGGGAGAAATGTTGTCAGTAGTTTATAGAATAAAACTAAAATGTTCATTTTACCCAAACACATCTCTATAAATAGTCAAACCAGAGAAACTGATAATTTTGTAGTGGTCTCTTCATTTTTCCAGAGCTGTATGTATGCCAGTGCCCAGCATCTATTTCGATATAGAGAGCAGATGCACCACAAAGTGTTGTGGTATAAAGTCTCAGTACAGACACTTGCTGTCAATTTTGTTATTGTGACATCACAATGCTCATTTGAGATGTCACTTTTCTGACATGGTGATGAATACCTGAAATCTAGAATCTGAACATTCAGATGTAACAATTGGCACATTGTGACATTGTTGTGGAACTCATATACTCAGAATTGCTATTTACAATTTTCCCACCGTGAGGGGGAGTTCTCATAGACCACCAACAAAAATACTTGATATTTACATGTTGTTTACGAGTGCATTTCACGCTACCTTTGGATTATAATTGGATTGTAATAGAATGTTTGTGTCATTATCATCAATCAACTGCATTATATTTAAAAAACACTTAAACATCAACTAGTAAGAATACACTTTGTCTATCTTTGCTACCAGCCTAAGTCAATGAACGTTAGCATTCTATCTAACATCTGCTGCAACCAAAATAGGTACTTTGCAAAAGATCACAACCAAATACAATCTTAGTGACTGTTATTGTGAAAGTTACCACCAGGCACTCCTAATCTAATTTAAATGAATCATTCTTTATTATCAGCAAGCTGGAGAGGTTCCATCATATTCAATGCACCAAGTAGTACACGTCTGTCAGGAGCTCTCCCGGGGCAGTCCCATTAATTCTCTTATATATGGCTATACACAAAATAAATACATAGACATGGTTCATAGTGTTGGTTCCTGCATGTGACTGGCACTGTCTCTTGTTTCATTTATAGAACATATTCTGGGCGTTCTGAAAAAAAGGTCTGAAGAGGGGTTCATGACCATCTCCCCCTCATATCTTTACCCAGCACCTACAGGAACCAATGATTGTATGAGACAAGATGTACAATTCAAGACTATATCAACATTTCCCTCACACTGTTCAAGCAATCATCAAAACAACATTGTAAGCGTATGAGAACACCCCAAAAATGTTTTGTTTAGAATTAGCAACTACATAAATAGGCTTTGTTGAATAGGCAAAGATGGCAAACAGCAATTGTTTTCCGCCACCATGGCCATTGTTTGGGGAACTACTTGTTTATGATGTTAATAAATCCTCTTAGAGCTACCCCCTACTTTAAAAAATTTCCACCTGAAGACATACCCAAATCTAACTGCCTGTAGCTCAGGCCCAGAAACAAGGATATGCATATTCTTGGTACCATTTGAAAGAAAACACTCGGAAGTTTGTGTAAATGTGAATTGAATGTAGGAGAATATAACAATAGATCTGGTTTAGATAATACAATGAAAAAAACATGTTTTTTCTTTTTATTGTTGTATCATCATCTTTAAAATGAACAAGACAAAACAAACATTCAGATAGGATGATGGGGACAATTTCAGTGAAAAACGTAAGAGGGCAACAGTACTTGTGCAAAGTTTCAGAATAATAACTTCCAAAATGAGTGTGCTACATGACATTTATCATGAAGTCACCCAGGTGTCCCACACAAGTAGCCCAAATGTACCCAAGTGGCCAAATTGGTGAAGTTATACATTTTTAATGGAATAACTATATACAAAATACCAAAATGGTATTCTAACACCCCCCCCCCCACCCAAAATTGAGAAAAAACATGAAAAAAAATATACATTTACAAAATAACACTTTCAATATTTGGAAGACCCTCAGTCCTCTACACAATATTGTCCTGCTGATGCCAGGTGCCATAGCAGTCTCTTTCTGCTGTAAAGCAGAGGGTCACCAAGCATGTGGTGCAGGTGATGGGGGACTTCATTTTGCAAAGAACACAGCGATGCCTCCATGCTGTGCCCTTTTGGCCCTGAGGCACATCCATGCCTGCAGAAATACATTTGGGCAGATGAACACCACTTGTGGCAGGAGCTGGATGAACCAGCTTCAGTGGGGGATGGACACCTTGGCACTGGGGGCTCCCATTCGGAGTCAGTGTCACTGTGAAAGAAAATGTTCAGTTAGAATAGTTTCACATATGAGCCCTGTAACAACAGGTATAATAAACAGATATATATATAGAGTACAGGGAACATAAGGATTAATATATTATTATAGACCTGCTAGATCTACTGTCTCATTTATATTATGACATTTCAGCTAGATCTACTGTCTCTATTATATTATGACAGACCAGCTAGATCTGTCTTTATTATATTACAACAGACCAGCTGTATCTACTGTCTCCATTTCACTTTGGCCATTGTTGTGGGCCTGCCTGCTAAATGAATCGTCCTCCAACAATCTCTGTTTCACTTTCCCGATCAATTTCTTCTAAAATTGTGTGTACATCTGTATATCTAGACTTAGATTTAGCTTTCCCTGACTTATTCGCCATACTGATTGATATATAAACAGCTGAATATGCGCTTTACCAAAACAATGCTGTGCGCAACATGTGTGGCTCCTTCCGGTATGAATCGTCAATGGCGAATGACCCTCTTTACCCACGGAGTTTACTACATGGGTTGGTCTTCCAACACATAACCATTGCATATTGCCGTTTACCTCAGGTCATTGGCTATCTACCCAGCTAGATTTCAAGACGATCAGTGGTCATTGGGTTAAAATACAGTCAATCAACGAAACAGCGGTCATATCATTGGTGCACAATGATGTCATTACTTGTTGTCTTCAAATCGGTTTCTTTCAGTCAATACGTCCCGCGAAATGACCCATCAGATTTGGTTGTGTTACAAACAAACCAGTTGATTGCAATGAAACCAAACATGACTGGAAAAGTCACGTTTAGTGTGTGTATTTACGACACAAGTGGAATTCACGACACAAGCGGTTCACAAAATGTTTCGTGTTAGGCTATAAGAATGGATTTGATCAAACAAAAGACCATTCATTGTGTAACAATGAGCATTGGGATTGGAAACAGAGGAAGATCGTCAAAGGTAAACGATTTATTTTATTGCAGTTTGTGATTTTGTTACGCCTGTGCTGGTTGAAATAGTTGTTTTTTATGGGGCTCCATCCTCAGATAATCGCATCGTATTCTTTCGCAGTAAATCCTTTTTTAAATCTGACAACGCAGTTGGATTAGCAAGATTCTAGGCTTTCGAAACATGTGAGACACTTGTATTTTCATGAATGTTTAATATGTTGTCGAATTTCATCCCGACAACGGGTTCGGTGCGCAGAGAGGTTAAAGGAGAATTTCACTATTTAGGACCCTAATCTGTATTTTTTAAATGTAAATTGCATGCTATAGAAGGTTACAATTGTTTCACTTGTTTTTGAGAAACTTACCTCAACAGCAATTGATTTCCTGAGCCTCATTCTGGAGATTTAGGGTGTCCAAGAACATGAACAAAGTCTGTAAAAAGACAGAAATATGTATTTCCTCAAACTGTAAAGCTGTCAGTGCTGCAGGTCTTTAGACGTTATACAAATGAAATGGTGTCATATCCGACTTTATCCACAGTGTTATAATCCATTTGGATGAACTCCAGCGATAATTCCTGGCACGCGCATATTGGCATGCGTGTGCACTCCCTTGTTCCTCTCGCTACTGCATGCCTGAAGTAGTACTTGTTTTTAGGTTATTTGCTGAATATTGCTGAAAATGGTTCGCAGATGTGCAATCCCAACATGTGACAACACAATGATAAAACGTAGTCCGATAATTTTTCACGGACTTCCTTTGGAAGACCCATATTTACTTAGGCTTTGTTTTGCTAGTTGTTCTGCAAAGATGCAAAAACACTCCCATCCACTGTAGACATAGATGTACGGGTTTAGATGTACGGGTTTGTAGCGAGCATTTCTCTGATGACGACTTCTGTAAACCATCAACAACAAGAACTTGTTATAAGACATACAGTGCCTTCGGAAAGTATTCAGACCGCTTGACTTTTTCCACATTTTGTTACGTTACAGCCTTATTCTAAAATGTATTAAATAAATAAAAATCCCCAGCAATATTCACACAATACCCCATAATGACAAAGTGAAGACTGGTTTTTAGAAATCATTGCTAATTTATAAAAAACAAAAACAAAAATGCCTTATTTACTTAAGTATTCAGACCCTTTGCTGTGAGACTCGAAATTAAATTGAGCTCAGATGCATCCTGTTTCCGTTGATCATCCTTGAGATGATTCTACACCTTGATCGGAGTCCACCTGTGGTAAATTCAATTGATTGGACATGATTTGGAAAGGCACACACCTGTCTATATAAGGTCCCACAGCTAACAATGCATGTCAGAGCAAAAACCAAGTCATGAGTTTGAAGAAATTGTCCGTAGAGCTCCAAAACAGGAATGTGTCGAGGCACAGATCTGGGGAAGGTTACCAAAAAAAGGTCTGCAGCATTGGGTCCTGGGTCCAATTGCAAATCAACCCTAGACCATGTTTCTAACGTACTTGTGAGGATATGAGACTATTTGATTGTATACTGTAAGCAATGTGGTGAACCTTCCACCTAGTCTACAAGAGGGAATGGTGATAGAGTTATTACTATATTTTACCTTTATTTAACTAGGCAAGTCAGTTAAGAACAAATTTTCAATGACGGCCTAGGAACAGTGGGTTAACTGCCTGTTCAGAGGCAGAACGACAGATTTGTACCTTGTCAGCTCGGGGGTTTAAACTTGCAACCTTCCGGTTACTAGTCCAACGCTCTAACCACTAGGCTAGTCCAGGCTAGTCCAACACTCTAACCACTAGGCTACCCTAGGCTACCCTGCCGCCCCAGCGGTCTGTCAAAACATCTCAGATCTACCCAAGTGCATAGAGCATAGGGTCCCTTTGTGTTTACCTTGTAATAGAGTGCCATAGAGGCAGGAGCTTGTCAACAACTGAAACACAACATATAAGGAAAAAAGCAAGAAACATTTTCTAACTGATTTCAGACAGAAACATAACACTGTCCCATTAGCCTGTTAATGTTTGTTAATCAATGATCAGCAGTTAGCTTATCTTCACCACATGCATTTCACTTGTATTTTGTTTAACTTCAGTCCTCGTAGCCTGCATTGCTGTGGAGTGTGAGTAAGTCCTCGTTGCCTGCATTGCTGTAGAGTGTGAGTAAGTCCTCGTAGCCTGCATTGCTGTGGAGTGTGAGTAAGTCCTCGTAGCCTGCATTGCTGTGGAGTGTGAGTAAGTCCTCATAGCCTGCATTGCTGTGGAGTGTGAGTAAGTCCTCGTAGCCTGCATTGCTGTGGAGTGTGAGTAAGTCCTCGTAGCCTGCATTGCTGTCGAGTGTGAGTAAGTCCTCATAGCCTGCATTGCTGTGGAGTGTGAGTAAGTCCTCGTAGCCTGCATTGCTGTGGAGTGTGAGTAAGTCCTCGTAGCCTGCATTGCTGTGGAGTGTGAGTAAGTCCTCGTAGCCTGCATTGCTGTGGAGTGTGAGTAAGTCCTCATAGCCTGCATTGCTGTGGAGTGTGAGTAAGTCCTCATAGCCTGCATTGCTGTGGAGTGTGAGTAAGTCTTCGTAGCCTGCATTGCTGTGGAGTGTGAGTAAGTCCTCATAGCCTGCATTGCTGTGGAGTGTGAGTAAGTCCTCGTAGCCTGCATTGCTGTGGAGTGTGAGTAAGTCCTCATAGCCTGCATTGCTGTGGAGTGTGAGTAAGTCCTCGTAGCCTGCATTGCTGTGGAGTGTGAGTAAGTCCTCGTAGCCTGCATTGCTGTGGAGTGTGAGTAAGTCCTCGTAGCCTGCATTGCTGTGGAGTGTGAGTAAGTCCTTCTGTTTGGAACCAATGAAATTGTTCCTATGAAATAGAATGTAAACTCCGCCCAAACCCAGGGAAGAATCGGGGATCTCATTCAAAAGAAATGACTTGCACACCCAATCTTCTTCACCCAGACAAGTAATAAGATGAGAGAAGGGGAGAACACAGACCATACCCTGAATCTCAAATCCTGGCTAGGCCTAGACCCTATCTCCTAGGCACTCTAAGAGGGTTGAAAGCTATATGGTTGAAGAATGGCACGGTGTAGGCTACCACTGCCTTGGAGGACTGGATTTTTGTAGTGCATGGAGTAGAGTACACACCTCTGCACTGCAGTATCATAAGATTAAGCCCCCCTTCAGTTGATCCTACTCTTTCAATACATTGGCAGTAGCGATGCAAAGCCTACTATGTGAGGCCTACGGTATAAGAGGCAGTATTAAGACTCACATAGCATATGCTGTGCTACAGTATTCCATCTCTCCTCTAAAATTGAGGAGGATGGGAGACCCATGGTATAGGTGTGGACAGCACAGAGACGACAAAGCGTGTTTAAAAAATCATGAAAGACCAATTATTTGAACCTAAAGCTCTTAATAGAGACATTCATAGTACATAGACATTCGACTCGGAGTATAGCGACTCGGAATATCCGGGCTACTGAAGTGTTGGTATGGCATCATAATGTACAGATTCAATTTTACCAAAGGTTCCATTGGTGATGTCGCAATGCATGCAACAACAATGGCGCTAAAATATCACTCTGCATAATCTTCTTTGTGTGCATCTGGTGTATGGCTTGCCTCATGCTTCACAGCACTGGGAAAGCAGCAGCTAGTTATCAATGCAAATTGCAATCAGAGGAGCTGATCTGAGAGAAAGGATAATTACTCCATTATGGCTGTTACCAAAGTGTGAGTGTGTGTGTGTGTGTGTGTGTGTGTGTGTGTGTGTGTGTGTGTGTGTGTGTGTGTGTGTGTGTGTGTGTGTGTGTGTGTGTGTGTGTGTGTGTGTGTGTGTGTGTGTGTGCATGTGTGTGTGTGTGTGCGTGCGTGCGTGTGTGGGGCTCTCTGCTTAATAGAGGGGCTCGATTTATGGAGCGTCCTGCCCACCAGACCTTTAGTAACCATCTCCAGCTAAAGTTATGATATAATTTTATCTTCCGGAACTGAATTTGGCAGCTATTAAAAAGTACTGTCATGGACAGATGGCCCATGGCTGTTATTGTAATACCTTTGGAGAGGAGCTACTGTGGATATTTTACTGACCGTCTCTGCTCTCAAACAACCTCTTTCCCCCAATCCCAAATCCTCCCCCTGGGCCTAAACACTTCTTGTCGATGTGATAGGAAAGGATAGATAAAGGGGTTCATTGTGTATGAGGACACGTAAACAGAATAATGATGAGAAGTAGTGTAATTTAAATATTTTTGACATAACAAGCTAGTATTTATTAATCATTGAAATTCATTTACTTGCCCCATTTTGTCCATACACACATTCTGATGTCAGCTGGAAATGTGTGTCTGTGTTTGTGTGTGTGTGTTTGTATGTGTGTGTGCGCGTGTGTTCACCGTTAGATGGATTCTCAGAGAAAGTGATAGAGGACACAGAGCGAGGATGAGCGTAGCAGTGAAGAAGAGCAACAGATGCATGAGGAGAGAAAGAGAGAGGGATGAAACATGGAGGGACAGAAAAGCACTAGAGAGAGTGATGACAGGATTAGACAGAGACTGAGTGAGAGAGAAAATGAAGAGATAAAGAGAGGACTCGAGAAGCAACGTCGGGATTGATGGAAGGATGGCGAAAGATGGATGGGGCGAGACGGATGGGTGAATCCACACAT
Organism: Oncorhynchus tshawytscha; assembly: GCF_018296145.1. NCBI lineage: Eukaryota > Metazoa > Chordata > Actinopteri > Salmoniformes > Salmonidae > Oncorhynchus > Oncorhynchus tshawytscha. Next base: position 69,925,624 of record NC_056438.1, read on the forward strand.
GGATCAGACAGATGTATGAAAGAGAGGTGTATGGCAGCTTTTACAGAACCAGTGAGGAAGCTGCGAAGATAGTCTGAAGATCCTACACCTAATAGCCTCTGCCTCAAGTACAAGAGTGTACAAAAGTACAACACAAATCCCACATCACTATAATAATAATAATAATAATATTAATCACACAATAAATGTGACAGATCTCTTTAACAGTAGGAGTCCACTCGGTTTCCCTCATAATGGAATATCGCACGCACACACACACACACACACACACACACACACACACACACACACACACACACACACACACACACACACACACACACACACACACACACACACACACACACACACACACACACAGGGGTGTAACGCCTTGGGGCAGAAGCCATTCACTGTGACAGCTTTCTTTTTATATGCAAAGGACCAGTAATATGATTCTAATGACCAATAACAGCCCTCGGACAGAAACACGACTGCTGATTTAACAGACCTCTAGCTGATGCCTCTTTTTTTCTCACTGCTACCAATCCAAAACACACACAGTCTGTTTGTGTTTGTAGTGTTGGTTTCAGACAGTGTCGATGGCTAGCTCCCTTCAGGGCTCACAGATGTTGGAAAGCCATTATCTGAGTCCACCAGTCTGACCGCTCCTCTCGCTTTATATCTCTCTTTATCTTTCTTTCTCTCTCACTCTCTCTGGCTTTCTTTCTCTCTCTCTCTCTCTGGCTTTCTTTCTCTCTCTCTCTCTCTCTCTCTCTCTCTCTCTCTCTCTCGCTCTCTCCCTTTCTCTCTCGCTCTCTCCCTTTTTCTCTCTCTCTCTCTCTGGCTTTCTTTCTCTCTCACTCTCTCTGGCTTTCTTTCTCTCTCTCTCTCTCTGGCTTTCTTTCTCTCTCACTCTCTCTGGCTTTCTTTCTCTCTCTCTCTCTCTGGCTTTCTTTCTCTCTCTCTCTCTCTCTCTCTCGCTCTCTCCCTTTCTCTCTCGCTCTCTCCCTTTCTCTCTCTCTCTCTCTCTCTCTCTCTCTCTCTCTCTCCTTTCTCTCTCACTCTCTCCCTTTCTCTCTCTCTCTCTCTCTCTCTCTCTCTCTCTCTCACGCACACACACACGCACGCACGCACGCACGCACGCACGCACGCACGCACGCACGCACGCACACACACACACACACACACACACACACACACACACACACACACACACACACACAGAGATGATAAATAGTATTGTTTAACATATAAAGTCACACCAAGGTGAGAAGCTAGGCGCCTGTCCTCAAACCCACACCCACCCACACAAACACATCTCAAGCCCCACCCTATCCCACTAAGAATGCAGTCACACTGACCACCCTTATTAAAAAGAACACTTTTCAGTCCAATTGCGCGCGCGACAGAGAGAGAGCAAGAGAGAGAGACACTGATGATGGCCCGGAGCCTCCAGTGATGATCCATGGCCCGGAGCCTCCAGTGATGATCCATGGCCCGGAGCCTCCAGTGATGATCCATGGCCCGGAGCCTCCAGTGATGATCCATGGCCCGGAGCCTCCAGTGATGATCCAAGGTCCGGAGCCTCTGGCGACAGTTTTCCCAATCTGGAGTCTCAGGCGATGATCTACGGTCCGGTTCCTCCAGCGACAATCCACGGTCCGTAGCCTCCGATCCACGGCCCGTTTCCTACGGTGATGATCAATCCGGAGTCCCCTGCGACGATCCACGGTCCGGAGTCCCGGTGATGATCCACGGTCCGGAGCCCCGGCAACGATCCAGAGCCGCCACCGAGGCTAGATGCGCGTGTGTGTGTGTGTGTGTGTGTGTGTGTGTGTGTGTGTGTGTGGGTCTGTGTGTATGTGTGTCTGTCTGTGTGTCTGTGTGTTTGTGTGTCTTTGTGTCTGTGTGTGTTTCACACGTTCTCTCGGGCCCCAGAAGGTACTAGAGACACCAAGGTATCACTCTCTCCATCCATCCCCCTCTCACTCACTTCCTCATCACCGCAGGGAAGCGAGAGAAGGCATCAGCTGACAGATAGAGAAAACATTGTCATTCTCCTCCATTCCTCACTAAGATGGATGAGATTTCCTCCTCCAGTCTTTTCTAAATGAGAGACTACACATTCCCAGTGAGAGACTGCAAAAGGTAGGATGTTTAAGGGATGGAGAGAGTGCAGATGGTAGGATGTCTAAGGGATGGAGAGAGCAGATGGTAAGATGTCTAAGGGATGGAGAGAGTGTAGATGGTAGGATGTCTAAGGGATGGAGAGAGTGCAGATGGTAGGATGTCTAAGGGATGGAGAGAGCAGATGGTAGGATGTCTAAGGGATGGAGAGAGTGTAGATGGTAGGATGTCTAAGGGATGGAGAGAGTGCAGATGGTAGGATGTCTAAGGGATGGAGAGAGTGTAGATGGTGGGATGGAGAGAGTGCAGATGGTAGGATGTCTAAGGGATGGAGAGCGCAGATGGTAGGATGTCTAAGGGATGGAGAGAGTGCAGATGGTAGGATGTCTAAGGGATGGAGAGAGCAGATGGTAGGATGTCTAAGGGATGGAGAGAGTGCAGATGGTAGGATGTCTAAGGGATGGAGAGAGCAGATGGTAGGATGTCTAAGGGATGGAGAGAGTGTAGATGGTAGGATGTCTAAGGGATGGAGAGAGCGCAGATGGTAGGATGTCTAAGGGATGGAGAGAGTGCAGATGGTAGGACGTCTAAGGGATGGAGAGAGTGTAGATGGTGGGATGGAGAGAGTGCAGATGGTAGGATGTCTAAGGGATGGAGAGAGTGCAGATGGTGGGATGGAGAGAGTGCAGATGGTAGGACATCTAAGGGATGGAGAGAGTGCAGATGGTAGGATGTCTAAGGGATGGAGAGAGTGTAGATGGTGGGATGGAGAGAGTGCAGATGGTAGGATGACTAAGGGATGGAGAGAGTGCAGATGGTAGGATGTCTAAGGGATGGAGAAAGTGTAGATGGTGGGATGGAGAGAGTGCAGATGGTTGGATGTCTAAGGGATGGAGAGAGCAGATGGTAGGATGTCTAAGAGATGGAGAGAGTGCAGATGGTAGGATGACTAAGGGATGGAGAGAGTGCAGATGGTAGGATGTCTAAGGGATGGAGAGAGCAGATGGTAGGATGTCTAAGGGATGGAGAGAGTGCAGATGGTAGGATGTCTAAGGGATGGAGAGAGCAGATGGTAGGATGTCTAAGGGATGGAGAGAGTGCAGATGGTAGGATGACTAAGGGATGGAGAGAGTGCAGATGGTAGGATGTCTAAGGGATGGATAAAGTGTAGATGGTGGGATGGAGAGAGTGCAGATGGTAGGATGTCTAAGGGATGGAGAGAGCAGATGGTAGGATGTCTAAGGGATGGAGAGAGCAGATGGTAGGATGTCTAAGGGATGGAGAGAGTGCAGATGGTAGGATGTCTAAGGGATGGAGAGAGCAGATGGTAGGATGTCTAAGGGATGGAGAGAGTGCAGATGGTAGGATGTCTAAGGGATGCAGAGAGCAGATGGTAGGATGTCTAAGGGATGGAGAGAGTGTAGATGGTAGGATGTCTAAGGGATGGAGAGAGTGCAGATGGTAGGATGTCTAAGGGATGGAGAGAGTGTAGATGGTGGGATGGAGAGAGTGCAGATGGTAGGATGTCTAAGGGATGGAGAGAGCAGATGATAGGATGTCTAAGGGATGGAGAGAGTGCAGATGGTAGGATGTCTAAGGGATGGAGAGAGCAGATGGTAGGATGTCTAAGGGATGGAGAGAGCAGATGGTAGGATGTCTAAGGGATGGAGAGAGTGCAGATGGTAGGACGTCTAAGGGATGGAGAGAGTGCAGATGGTAGGATGTCTAAGGGATGGAGAGAGCAGATGGTAGGATGTCTAAGGGATGGAGAGAGTGCAGATGGTAGGATGTCTAAGGGATGGAGAGAGCAGATGATAGGATGTCTAAGGGATGGAGAGAGTGCAGATGGTAGGATGTCTAAGGGATGGAGAGAGCAGATGGTAGGATGTCTAAGGGATGGAGAGAGCAGATCATAGGATGTCTAAGGGATGGAGAGAGCAGATGATAGGATGTCTAAGGGATGGAGAGAGTGCAGATGGTAGGACGTCTAAGGGATGGAGAGAGTGCAGATGGTAGGATGTCTAAGGGATGGAGAGAGCAGATGGTAGGATGTCTAAGGGATGGAGAGAGTGCAGATGATAGGATGTCTAAGGGATGGAGAGAGTGCAGATGGTAGGACGTCTAAGGGATGGATAGAGTGCAGATGGTAGGATGTCTAAGGGATGGAGAGAGCAGATGGTAGGATGTCTAAGGGATGGAGAGAGTGCAGATGGTAGGATGTCTAAGGGATGGAGAGAGCAGATGATAGGATGTCTAAGGGATGGAGAGAGTGCAGATGGTAGGACGTCTAAGGGATGGAGAGAGTGCATATTGTAGGATGTCTAAGGGATGGAGAGAGCAGATGATAGGATGTCTAAGGGATGGAGATAGTGCAGATGGTAGGATGTCTAAGGGATGGAGAGAGCAGATGGTAGGATGTCTAAGGGATGGAGAGAGCAGATGGTAGGATGTCTAAGGGATGGAGAGAGTGTAGATGGTGGGATGGAGAGAGTGCAGATGGTAGGATGTCTAAGGGATGGAGAGAGTGCAGATGGTAGGATGTCTAAGGGATGGAGAGAGCAGATGATATGATAGGATGTCTAAGGGATGGAGAGAGTGCAGATGGTAGGACGTCTAAGGGATGGAGAGAGTGCAGATGGTAGGATGTCTAAGGGATGGAGAGAGTGTAGATGGTGGGATGGAGAGAGTGCAGATGGTAGGATGACTAAGGGATGGAGAGAGAGCAGATGGTAGGATGTTTAAGGGATGGAGAGAGTGCAGATGGTAGGATGTCTAAGGGATGGAGAGAGTGCAGATGGTGGGATGGAGAGAGTGCAGATGGTAGGATGACTAAGGGATGGAGAGAGCAGATGGTGGGATGTCTAAGGGATGGAGAGAGTGCAGATGATAGGATGTCTAAGGGATGGAGAGAGTGCAGATGGTAGGATGTCGTCTAAGGGATGGATAGAGTGCAGATGGTAGGATGTCTAAGGGATGGAGAGAGCAGATGGTAGGATGTCTAAGGGATGGAGAGAGTGCAGATGGTAGGATGTCTAAGGGATGGAGAGAGCAGATGATAGGATGTCTAAGGGATGGAGAGAGTGCAGATGGTAGGACGTCTAAGGGATGGAGAGAGTGCATATTGTAGGATGTCTAAGGGATGGAGAGAGCAGATGATAGGATGTCTAAGGGATGGAGATAGTGCAGATGGTAGGATGTCTAAGGGATGGAGAGAGCAGATGGTAGGATGTCTAAGGGATGGAGAGAGCAGATGGTAGGATGTCTAAGGGATGGAGAGAGTGTAGATGGTGGGATGGAGGAGAGTGCAGATGGTAGGATGTCTAAGGGATGGAGAGAGTGCAGATGGTAGGATGTCTAAGGGATGGAGAGAGCAGATGATAGGATGTCTAAGGGATGGAGAGAGTGCAGATGGTAGGACGTCTAAGGGATGGAGAGAGTGCAGATGGTAGGATGTCTAAGGGATGGAGAGAGTGTAGATGGTGGGATGGAGAGAGTGCAGATGGTAGGATGACTAAGGGATGGAGAGAGAGCAGATGGTAGGATGTTTAAGGGATGGAGAGAGTGCAGATGGTAGGATGTCTAAGGGATGGAGAGAGTGCAGATGGTAGGATGTCTAAGGGATGGAGAGAGAGCAGATGGTAGGATGTCTAAGGGATGGAGAGAGTGCAGATGGTAGGATGTCTAAGGGATGGAGAGTGCAGATGGTAGGATGTCTAAGGTATGGAGAGAGTGCAGATGGCAGGATGTCTAAGGGATGGAGAGAGCAAATGGTAGGACATCTAAGGGATGGAGGGAGCAGATGGTAGGACATCTAAGGGATGGAGGGAGCAGATGGTAGGATGTCTAAGGGATGGAGAGAGTGCAGATGGTAGGATGTCTAAAGGATGGAGAGAGCAGATGGTAGGATGTCTAAGGGATGGAGAGAGCAGATAGTAGGATGTCTAAGGGATGGAGAGATTGCAGATGGTAGGATGTCTAAGGGATGGAGAGAGTGCAGATGGTAGGATGTCTAAGGGATGGAGAGAGCAGATGGTGGGATGTCTAAGGGATGGAGAGAGTGCAGATGGTAGGATGTCTAAGGGATGGAGAGAGTGCAGATGGAAGGATGTCTAAGGGATGGAGAGAGTGCAGATGGTAGGATGTCTAAGGGATGGAGAGAGCAGATGGTAGGATGTCTAAGGGATGGAGAGAGTGCAGATGGTAGGATGTCTAAGGGATGGAGAGAGTGCAGATGGCAGGATGTCTAGGGATGGGAAGGTACCTAGACAAACCCAGCTGTGTATCTGTAGACTGTAGCTCAACCATACTGATGAGAAGGCTTGGATGTTGTACTACTCTGTCATATAGCTTCAGCATCAATAACAGTTGTGCAAAAGTGGATGAAGTTGCCTTGGGGGAAGGGGGAGGAGTTTACATGTGCGTGTGTGTGTGTGTGTGTGTGTGTGTGTGTGTGTGTGCCTTAGGTGAAGAGAGCTGAGTGATGGGTGGTTCTGGAGGGCAGGTGTGATTGGTAAGGCCATTTGAGTGACAGGTGGATTGGCCATTTAAAACCGCCTCAGGGACAGATAGTCTGACATGTAGTCTGTTAGCTTCAGTCTATGACCACCCTATCCCCTGTATATAGCCCAGCTATTGTTATGTACTGTTGCTCTTTAATTATTTGGTATTCTTATCTCTTACTTTTTTTGTTGTATTTTCTGAAAACTGCATTGTAGGTTAACGGCTTGTAAGTAAGCATTTCACTGTAAGGTCTACTACACCTGTTGTATTCAGCATTTCACTGTAAGGTCTACTACACCTGTTGTATTCAGCATTTCACTGTAAGGTCTACTACACCTGTTGTATTCAGCATTTCACTGTAAGGTCTACTACACCTGTTGTATTCAGCATTTCACTGTAAGGTCTAGAACACCTGTTGTATTCAGCATTTCACTGAAAGGTCTACTACACCTGTTGTATTCAGCATTTCACTGTAAGGTCTACTACACCTGTTGTATTCAGCATTTCACTGTAAGGTCTACTACACCTGTTGTATTCAGCATTTCACTGTAAGGTCTACTACACCCGTTGTATTCAGAATTTCACTGTAAGGTCTACTACACCTGTTGTATTCAACATTTCACTGTAAGGTCTACTATACCTGTTGTATTCAGCATTTCACTGTAAGGTCTACTACACCTGTTGTATTCAGCATTTCACTGTAAGGTCTACTACACCTGTTGTATTCAGCATTTCACTGTAAGGTCTACTACACCTGTTGTATTCAGCATTTCACTGTAAGGTCTACTACACCTGTTGTATTCGGCGCATGTGACAAATAACATTTGATTTGATTCAGTCAGTGTTGCAAACACTCCCATGGGATAAAGCAGCATTCACAACCCTGATAGCGAGGTCCACACTGCTGCCAATATGCATAGCATGCATTTATAAAGTGTTATGAACAGTTATGAAGGCTTATTGCACTATGGGGTGATATAAGTGACTATTAATCAGTTTATTAGATGCCTTACACACAGGTGGTCCACACAAAATGTTACTGAACGATTTAATGACCCCAGCACTTCTGTTATGGTGCTATGATTCATAAAGCATACTGTTCTAGCTAAATGAAGACTTCATATGGAGCTTTGAAATACGGAAGTCTTCAAGTCATAAATCACAACGGTCTAAATTATCTGAGTAAAACTGTTGCCTCTTTCCATCTCCCTCCTCTCTCTCTTTCTCCTCTCTCTCTTTCTCATCTCTCTCATTCTCCTCTCTCTCTTTCTCCTCTCTCTCGTTCTCCTCTCTCTCTTTCTCCTCTCTCTCTTTCTCCTCTCTCTCTTTCTCCTCTCTCTCGTTCTCCTCTCTCTCTTTCTCCTCTCTCTCGTTCTCCTCTCTCTCTTTCTCCTCTCTCTCTTTCTCCTCTCTCTCGTTCTCCTCTCTCTCTTTCTCCTCTCTCTCATTCTCCTCTCTCTCGTTCTCCTCTCTCTCATTCTCCTCTCTCTCTTTCTCCTCTCTCTCTTTCTCCTCTCTCTCGTTCACCTCTCTCTCTCTTTCTCCTCTCTCTCTTTCTCCTCTCTCTCTCTCTTTCTCCTCTGTCTCTTTCTCCTCTCTCTCTTTCTCCTCTCTCTCTTTCTCCTCTCTCTCTCTCTTTCTCCTCTGTCTCTTTCTCCTCTCTCTCTTTCTCCTCTGTCTCTTTCTCCTCTCTCTTTCTCCTCTCTCTCTTTCTCCTCTCTCTCTTTCTAGCCCTGTCACATTCCCTCCCGTCAACTATTTCTCCTCTCTCTGCATTCCTTCTCTAACTCTCTCTCCTCCAACCTCTAACCATTATCACACAGCCACAGCGGCCATAAGTCTTCAACCACAATAACCTGTTTGTCTCTGTCCGTGTGTAGCTGTGTGTGTGTCTATGGAGTGAGTGGTGATAAGAGCTGAGACATTACTGAGCGTGTGTTCAGATCACACACACACACACGTCCCCTAATATTTCACGTGAGGTAGAAAGGAGGTCATACATCACTCCGACAGAGGAACAATAGAGTGGTCCCTCTCTTATCTCCAACCACACAGTCACTGTCAGAGATTTATAATGTTTCTCTCCTTCTCTCTCTTTCTCTCTCTCTCTGGGCTGAACGTATCTCTACTCAGACAGTTTCAACAGAAAGACGTCAGAACAGCATATGTAGCATTTAGGGTTGGAGGAAAAAAAAGAAAGATTTCCATATGCAATGTCAGCCTGAGGAGAGAAAGAAAGGGGGGGATGGGAGGGAGGGAGGAGAGAGAGAGAGAGAGAGAGAGAGAGAGAGAAGGAAGAGAAGAGAGAGAGAGAGAGAGAGAGAGAGAGAGAGAGAGAGAGAGAGAGAAGGAAGGAATGAAGGGGACACAGGGGACAGAGATATAGGAAATAGAGACATACACACTGAGAAAAGGAGAGCAAGCCAGAAAGCCAGTTGTTCTTGTCATACTACTGATCTCATATCTTCTTCTCTCCTCCACTGCAGTACCTAAGAGAGGAAAGGTTTACTTTTCTTCTCTATTTGTACTCAGCCCCAGCTCTGTCTAATGCTGTGTCTGTGTCTGTGTCTGTGTCTGTGTCTGTGTCTGTGTCTGTCTGTGTGTGTATGTGTGTTTGCGTCTCTGTGTGTGTGTGTGTTAATGGCTTAATAATGTCCCCTGATAAACAACCAGCTCTAAACTCCCTGGCCATCATACTCAATAAGGGAAATGACTCCCTAATGAAGACAGATACCACACACACACACACACACACACACACACACACACACACACACACACACACACACACACACACACACACACACACACACACACACACACACACACACACACACACACACACACACACACACACACACACACACACACACACACACACACACACACACACACACACACACACACACTCAGCCACCACTTATTGGAATGATTTATGTCTAGTCTGTGGGATTGCTTATACTGACCTAAAAATAGTGGGCTGTACCAGTGATAATGTTCCTAACGCTTGGCTTCCTGAAGTGGTCGCATCATATGTCATTATGTTAAACTACTGTACATTGGTTGTGCATGGCTCATTTCTCAGGTCATTGGAAAAGAACAATAGTTTTCTCTTGACCTCTTCCTTTCCCCTACCTTTTATAACATAAACAGGTAGCGAGAGATAGGGATATGGGAGAGAGATAGAGAAGGAGAGATAGGGCTGGGGAGAGAGATAGAGATAGGGATGGGGAGAGAGATAGAGAAGGAGAGATAGGGATGGGGAGAGAGATAGAGAAGGAGAGATAGGGATGGGGAGAAGGAGAGATAGGGATGGGGAGAGAGAGAGAAGGAGAGATAGGGATGGGGAGAGAGAGAGAAGGAGAGATAGAAAAAAGGTAATAAAGAGGATGAGAAAAAAGGAATGTATCAAGGGCCATATCAAAAAAAATCTTATTAGATTATTTTTCTTAGATTTTGCACTTGCAATGACCCTCCTCTGTCCTCCTTTCCTTATTCACCTATTGGTGTATCCACCCTCTCTCTCTCTCTCTCTCTCTCTCTCTCTCTCTCCTTGCCTCTCACAGACACACATGAACATTGTCTGCCCCCAACTGTTATGTAGCATACAGGTCATATGAAGGACACACTGTATCTCTCCACTCCCCCCACCTGTTCAGCGAGACGTAGGTCACTTGAAGAACAACATATTCACGCCCTTACACACAGCCCTCGAGGTGGGTGGTGTGAAAACATGACTAGGACACTGATATGCACTGTCCTCGGTCACACACACTGAACCAGCACGCGCACACACTGAACAAGGATGCACAATGAACCAGCACGCACACACAATGAACCAGCACGCACACACACTGAATCAGCACGCACACACACAGAATCAGCACGCACACACACTGAATCAGCACACACACTGAACCAGCACACACACGCACTGAATCAGCACGCACACACACCAGAACCAGCACACACACACTGAATCAGCACATGCACACACACTAAACAAGGATGCACACTGAACCAGAACCAGCACACACACTGAACCAGCACGCACACACACAGAACCAGCACGCACACACACTGAACAAGGATGCACACTGAACCAGAAGGCACACACACTGAACAAGGATGCACACTGAACCAGAAGGCACACACACACACACTGAACAAGCACACATATGGAACCAGCATGCACACAAGCACACACACACACACTGAACCAGCATGTACACAAGCACACACACACACTGAACCAGCATGTACACAAGCACACACACACACTGAACCAGCAGGCACACACACAAGCACACACACTGTAACAATGAGTGTAGGAAGAGACACCCTCTGGGAGGCCTACATCTGTGTGAGTGAGTAAAAAAGAGAGTGAGAGAGAAAGAGAGTTAGAGAGAGAGGGAGGGACAGAGATTGTTATCCAAGTTAAGATGTTTTCTTATCAAATCATCAAATCAAATCAAGCTTTATTTAAACAGCACATTTCAGACATGGAATGCAACACAATGTGCTTCACAGGTAAAAACTAATAAAAGCAATGAAAATAAAAGCTGAAATATTTACTGCACAACCAGAGGACCTGAGGGACCTACTGGGCACATAACTTAATACCATGTCTGACATGTATTGGGGTGTACAATCGTGGATTGATTTAAAAACCAATATAATAATCTTAAAATGAATTGTAAAACTCCCAGGCAGCCAGTGTAGAGACCTTAGAACGTATATATGTACTGTGTGTGAACAAACAGGTGAAACTAAATCCCAGCTACATTTAATCATAAAGTCTAGAGAAAACCTGCAGATACTGTACAATTAGCTTACAGATTGTCTGGCAGTAAAG
>NC_056438.1:70284587-70289587 GCF_018296145.1 Oncorhynchus tshawytscha
GTCTCTCTGTCCTCTGTCTCTCTGTCTCTCTGTCTCTGTCCCTCTGTCTCTCTCTGTCCCTGTCTCTCTGTCCCTCTGTCTCTCTCTGTCTCTCTGTCCCTCTGTCTCTCTCTGTCGCTCTGTCTCTCTCTGTCTCTCTCTGTCTCTCTCTGTCCCTCTGTCTCTCTCTGTCCTCTGTCTCTGTCTGTCCTCTGTCTCTGTCTCTGTCTGTCGCTCTGTCTCTCTGTCCCTCTGTCTCTCTCTGTCTCTCTCTGTCCTCTCTGTCTCTCTGTCTCTCTCTCTCTCTGTCTCTGTCTCTCTCTGTCCTCTGTCTCTCTCTGTCTCTCTGTCTCTCTGTCCCTCTGTCTCTCTCTGTCTCTGTCCTCTGTCTCTCTCTCTCTGTCCCTCTGTCTCTCTCTCTGTCTGTCTCTCTCTGTCCCTCTGTCTCTCTGTCCCTCTGTCTCTCTCTCTCTCTCTCTCTCTGTCTCTCTCTGTCCCTCTGTCTCTCTGTCCCTCTGTCTCTGTCTCTGTCTCTCTCTCTCTGTCTCCTCTGTCTCTCTGTCCCTCTGTCTCTCTCTGTCTCTCTGTCTCTGTCTGTCTCTCTCTCTCTCTCTCTCTGTCCCTCTGTCTCTCTGTCCCTCTGTCTCTCTCTCTGTCCCTCTCTGTCTCTGTCTCTGTCTCTCTCTGTCTCTCTCTGTCCCTCTGTCTGTCTCCCTCTGTCTCTCTGTCTCTCTGTCTCTCTCTGTCCCTCTCTGTCTCTCTCTGTCTCTGTCTCTCTGTCCTCTGTCTCTGTCTCTGTCTCTCTCTGTCTCTGTCCCTCTGTCTCTCTCTGTCTGTCTCTCTCTGTCTCTCTCTGTCTCTGTCTCTCTGTCTCTGTCTGTGTCTCTCTGTCTCTCTCTGTCCCTCTGTCTCTCTCTGTCTCTGCTCTGTCCCTCTGTCTCTCTCTGTCCCTCTGTCTCTCTCTGTCTCTCTGTCCTCTGTCTCTCTCTGTCCCTCTGTCTGTCTCTGTCCCTCTGTCTCTCTCTGTCCTCTGTCTCTGTCTCTCTCTGTCCCTCTGTCTCTCTCTGTCTCTCTGTCCCTCTGTCTCTCTCTGTCGCTCTGTCTCTGTCTCTCTCTGTCTCTCTCTCTGTCTCTCTGTCTCTCTGTCTCTCTGTCTCTGTCTCTCTGTCTCTGTCTCTCTGTCTGTCTCTCTCTCTGTCTCTGTCTCTGTCCCCTCTGTCTCTCTCTGTCCCTCTGTCTCTCTCTGTCGCTCTGTCTCTGTCTCTCTCTGTCTCTCTGTCTGTCTCTCTGTCTCTCTGTCTCTCTGTCCTCTCTGTCTCTCTGTCTCTCTCTCTCTGTCCCTCTGTCTCTCTCTGTCCTCTCTGTCTCTCTGTCTCTCTCTGTCCCTCTGTCTCTCTCTGTCTCTGTCTCTCTGTCTCTCTCTGTCTCTCTGTCTCTTGTCCTCTGTCTCTCTCTGTCTCTCTGTCTCTCTCTGTCTCTCTGTCTCTCTGTCTCTCTCTCCCTCTGTCTCTCTGTCTCTCTCTGTCTCTCTGTCTCTGTCTGTCTCTCTCTGTCTCTCTGTCCCTCTGTCTCTCTCTGTCTCTCTGTCCTCTGTCTCTCTCTGTCCTCTGTCTCTCTCTGTCGCTCTGTCTCTCTGTCCCTCTGTCTCTCTCTGTCCCTCTGTCTCTCTGTCTCTCTGTCTCTCTGTCCCTGTCTCTCTCTGTCTCATCTGTCACCTCTGTCTCTCTCTGTCACTCTGTCTCTCTGTCTCTGGCTCTGTCTCTCTCTGTCTCTCTCTGTCTCTCCTGTCTCTCTCTGTCGTCTCTGTCTCTCTGTCTCTCTGTCCCTCTGTCTCTCTCTGTCTCTGTCCCTCTGTCTCTCTCTGTCTCTCTGTCTGTCTGTCTCTCTGTCTCTCTGTCCCTCTGTCTCTCTCTGTCTCTGTCTCTGTCCCTCTGTCTCTCTCTGTCGCTCTGTCCCTGTCTCTCTCTGTCCCTCTGTCTCTCTGTCGCTCTGTCTCTGTCTCTCTGTCTCTCTCTCTGTCTCTCTGTCTCTGTCTCTCTCTGTCGCTCTGTCTCTTCTGTCTCTCTCTGTCCCCCGTCTCTCTCTGTCTCTGTCTCTCTCTGTCTCTGTCTCCTCTGTCTCTCTCTGTCTCTCTCTGTCTCTCTGTCTCTCTGTCGCTCTGTCCCTCTCTCTCTCTGTCTGTCTCTCTCTGTCGCTCTGTCTCTCTGTCCCTCTGTCTCTCTCTGTCTGCTCTCTGTCTCTCTCTGTCTCTCTGTCCCTGTCTCTCTCTGTCTGTCCTCTGTCCCTCTGTCTGTCTCTCTCTGTCCCTCTGTCTCTCTCTGTCTCTCTGTCCCTCTGTCTCTCTGTCTCTGTGTCTCTGTCTCTCTGTCTCTCTCTCTCCCTCTGTCTCTCTCTGTCTCTCTGTCCCTCTGTCTCTCTCTGTCCTATGCTCTGTCTCTCTCTGTCTCTCTTGTCCTCTGTCTCTCTCTGTCTCTCTCTGTCTCTGTCCCTCTCTCTCTGTCCCTCTGTCTCTCTCTGTCCCTCTGTCTCTCTGTCTCTCTCTGTCCCTCTGTCTCTCTGTCTCTCTCTGTCCCTCTGTCTCTCTCTGTCCTGTCTCTGTCTCTCTCTGTCCCTCTGTCTGTCCTCTGTCTGTCTCTCTCTGTCCCTCTGTCTCTCTCTGTCTCTCTGTCTCTCTCTGTCGCTCTGTCCCTCTGTCTCTCTCTGTCTCTCTGTCCTCTGTCTCTCTCTGTCCCTCTGTCTCTCTGTCCTCTGTCTCTCTGTCGCTCTGTCCCTCTGTCTCTCTCTGTCCCTCTGTCTCTCTGTCTCTCTCTGTCCCTCTGTCCCTCTGTCTCTGTCCCTCTGTCTCTCTCTGTCCCTCTGTCTCTCTGTCCCTCTGTCTCTCTCTGTCTGTCTGTCTCTCTCTGTCCCTCTGTCTCTCTGTCGCTCTGTCTCTCTGTCTCTCTGTCCTCTGTCTCTCTGTCTCTCTGTCTCTGTCCTCTCTGTCTCTCTGTCCCTCTGTCTCTGTCTCTGTCTCTCCCTCTGTCTCTCTCTGTCTCTCTGTCCCTCTGTCTCTCTCTGTCGCTCTGTCCCTCTGTCTCTCTGTCTCTCTCTCGTCTGTCCTGTCCCTCTGTCTCTCTCTGTCTGTCCCTCTGTCTCTCTCTGTCCCTCTGTCTCTCTGTCCCTCTGTCTCTCTCTGTCCTCTGTCCTCTGTCTCTCTCTGTCCCTCTGTCTCTCTGTCTCTCTCTGTCGCTCTGTCTCTCTGTCTGTCTCTCTGTCCCTCTGTCTCTCTCTGTCTCTCTGTCCTCTGTCTCTCTGTCTCTCTCTGTCCCTCTGTCTCTGTCCTCTGTCTCTCTGTCCTCTGTGTCTCTCTGTCTCTCTGTCCCTCTGTCTCTCTCTGTCGCTCTGTCCCTCTGTCTCTCTCTGTCCCTCTGTCTCTCTGTCTCTCTGTCCCTCTGTCTCTCTCTGTCTCTCTGTCTCTCTGTCTCTCTGTCTCTCTGTCTCTCTCTCTGTCTCTCTGTCCTCTGTCTCTCTCTGTCCCTCTGTCTCTCTGTCTCTCTCTCTGTCCCTCTGTCTCTGTCCCTCTGTCTCTCTCTGTCTCTCTGTCTCCTCTGTCTCTCTCTGTCCTCTGTCTCCTCTGTCTCTCTCTGTCTCTCTGTCCCTCTGTCTCTCTCTGTCTCTGTCTCTCTCTGTCCCTCTGTCTCTGTGTCTCTGTCTCTCTGTCCCTCTGTCTCTCTCTGTCTCTCTCTGTCTCTCTCTCTGTCCTCTGTCTCTCTGTCTGTCTCTCTGTCTGTCTGTCCTCTGTCTCTCTCTGTCTCTCTGTCCCTCTCTGTCTCTCTGTCTCTCTGTCCTCTGTCTCTCTGTCTCTGTCCTCTGTCTCTCTCTCTCTCTCTGTCTCTCTCTGTCCCTCTGTCCCTCTGTCTCTGTCTCTGTCCCTCTGTCTCTCTGTCTCTCTCTGTCTCTCTGTCTCTCTCTGTCCCTCTGTCTCTCTCTGTCTCTCTGTCCTCTCTGTCTGTCTCTCTCTGTCCCTCTGTCTCTGTCTCTCTCTGTCGCTCTGTCCTCTGTCTCTCTCTGTCCTCTGTCTCTCTGTCCCTCTGTCTCTCTCTGTCCTGTCTCTCTGTCTCTCTCTGTCCCTGTGTCTCTCTGTCCCTCTGTCTCTCTGTCTCTCTCTGTCCCTCTGTCTCTCTCTGTCGCTCTGTCCCTCTGTCTCTCTGTCTCTCTGTCTCTCTGTCTCTCTCTGTCTCTCTGTCCCTCTGTCTCTCTGTCTCGCTCTGTCTCTCTGTCTCTCTGTCTCTGTCTCTCTGTCTCTCTCTGTCTCTCTGTCTCTCTCTGTCTCTCTGTCCCTCTGTCTCTCTGTCTCTCTGTCTCTCTCTGTCTCTCTGTCTCTCTCTGTCTCTCTCTGTCTCTGTCTCTCTGTCCTCTCTGTCTCTCTCTCTCTCTGTCTCTCTGTCCCTCTGTCTCTGTCTCTGTCTGTCTCTGTCCTCTGTCTCTCTCTGTCCCTCTGTCTCTCTCTGTCTCTCTCTCTGTCCCTGTCTCTCTCTGTCTCTCTGTCTCTGTCTCTCTCTGTCCTCTCTGTCTCTCTCTGTCCCTCTGTCTCTCTCTGTCCCTCTGTCTCTCTCTCTGTCCCTCTGTCTCTCTCTGTCGCTCTGTCTCTCTCTCTGTCGCTCTGTCCCTCTGTCTCTCTCTGTCTCTCTGTCCTCTCTGTCTCTCTCTGTCTCTCTGTCTCTCTGTCTCTCTCTGTCCTCTGTCTCTCTCTGTCTCTCTGTCTCTCTCTGTCTCTCTGTCTCTCTCTGTGCTCTGTCCCTCTCTGTCTCTCTCTGTCTCTCTGTCCTCTGTCTCTGTCTCTCTGTCCCTCTGTCTCTCTGTCCCTCTGTCTCTCTGTCCCTCTGTCTCTCTCTGTCGCTCTGTCTCTGTCTCTCTGTCTCTGTCCTCTGTCTCTCTGTCTCTCTCTGTCGCTCTGTCTCTCTGTCGCTCTGTCTCTCTCTCTCCCTCTGTCTCTCTCTGTCGCTCTGTCCCTCTGTCTCTCTCTGTCCCTCTGTCTCTCT
>NC_056438.1:70292087-70319587 GCF_018296145.1 Oncorhynchus tshawytscha
TTGTCTCTCTCTGTCCTCTGTCTCTCTCTGTCTCTCTCTGTCTCTCTCTGTCTCTCTCTGTCTCTCTGTCTCTCTCTCTCTCTGTCCCTCTGTCTCTCTCTGTCTCTCTGTTCTCTGTCTCTCTGTCCCTCTGTCTCTCTCTCCTCTCTGTCTCTCTCTGTCTCTGTCCCTGTCTCTCTGTCTCTCTGTCTCTCTGTCTCTCTCTGTCTCTCTGTCCTCTCTGTCTGTCTCTGTCTCTCTGTCCCTCTGTCTCTGTCCTCTGTCGCTCTGTCCCTCTGTCTCTCTCTGTCCCTCTGTCTCTCTCTGTCCCTCTGTCTCTCTCTGTCCCTCTGTCCCTCTGTCCCTCTGTCTCTCTGTGTCCCTCTGTCTCTCTGTCTCTCTCTGTCTGTCCTCTGTCTCTCTCTGTCTCTGTCTCTCTGTCTCTCTGTCTCTCTGTCGCTCTGTCCCTCTGTCTCTCTCTGTCTCTGTCGCTCTGTCTCTCTCTGTCCCTCTGTGTCTCTCTCTGTCTCTCTGTCCCTCTGTCTCTCTCTGTCGCTCTGTCCCTCTGTCTCTCTCTGTCCCTCTGTCTCTCTCTGTCTCTCTGTCTCTCTGTCCTCTGTCTCTCTGTCTCTCTCTGTCCCTCTGTCTCTCTCTGTCTCTCTGTCCTGTCTCTCTCTGTCGCATTGTCCCTCTGTCTCTCTCTGTCACCCTGTCTCTCTCTCTGTCGGTCTGTCCCTCTGTCTCTCTCTGTCCCTCTGTCTCTCTCTGTCTCTCTGTCCCTCTGTCTCTCTCTGTCTCTGTCCCTCTGTCTCTCTGTCTCCTCTGTCCTCTCTGTCTCTCTCTGTCTCTGTCTCTCTGTCTCTCTGTCTCTCTGTCTCTCTCTGTCCCTCTGTCTCTCTGTCCCTCTGTCTCTCTGTCTCTCTGTCCTCTGTCTCTCTCTGTCGCTCTGTCCCTCTGTCTTCTCTGTCACCTGTCTCTCTCTGTCGCTCTGTCCTCTGTCTCTCTGTCCCTCTGTCTCTCTCTGTCCCTCTGTCTCTCTGTCTCTCTGTCCCTCTGTCTCTCTCTGTCTCTCTGTCTCTCTCTGTCTCTCTGTCTCTCTGTCCCTCTGTCTCTCTCTGTCGCTCTGTCCCTCTGTCTCTCTCTGTCTCTCTGTCGCTCTGTCCCTCTGTCCCTCTCTGTCGCTCTGTTGCTCTGTCCCTCTGTCTCTCTGTCTCTCTCTGTTGCTCTTTCCCTCTGTCGCTCTGTCTCCCTGTCTCTCTCTGTCGCTCTGTCCCTCTGTCGCTCTGTCCCTCTGTCTCTCTCTGTCTCTCTGTCTCTCTCTGTCCTCTGTCTGTCTCTCTCTGTCTCTCTGTGTCTGTCTCTCTGTCCCTCTGTCTCTCTCTGTCTCTCTGTCTCCTCTGTCTCTCTCTGTCCCTCTGTCTCTCTCTGTCCCTCTGTCTCTCTCTGTCTCTCTGTCTCTCTGTCTCTCTGTCCCTCTGTCTCTCTCTGTCCCTCTGTCTCTCTCTGTCGCTCTGTCCCTCTGTCTCTCTCTGTCTCTCTGTCCCTCTGTCTCTCTCTGTCACTCTGTCCCTCTGTCTCTCTCTGTCTCTCTGTCTCTCTGTCCTCTGTCTCTCTGTCTCTCTGTCTCTCTGTCCCTCTGTCCCTCTGTCTCTCTGTCTCTCTGTCCCTCTGTCTCTCTCTGTCCCTCTGTCGCTCTGTCCCTCTGTCTCTCTCTGTCCCTCTGTCTCTCTGTCCTCTGTCTCTCTGTCTCTCTCTCTCTCTGTCTCTGTCCCTGTCTCTCTCTGTCTCTCTCTGTCTCTCTCTCTCTCTCTGTCACCTCTGTCTCTCTCTCTGTCTCTGCTCTGTCCCTCTGTCTCTCTCTGTCCTCTGTCTCTCTCTGTCGCTCTGTCCCTCTGTCTCTCTCTGTCGCTCTGTCTCTCTGTCTCTCTCTGTCCCTCTGTCTCTCTCTGTCGCTCTGTCTCTCTGTCCCTCTGTCTCTCTGTCTCTCTCTGTCCCTCTGTCTCTCTCTGTCCCTCTGTCTCTCTGTGTCTCTCTGTCCCTGTCTCTCTCTGTCTCTCTGTCCCTCTGTCTCTCTCTGTCCCCTGTCTCTCTCTCTGTCGCTCTGTCCCTCTGTCTCTCTCTGTCCCTCCTGTCTCTCTCTGTCTCTGTCCCTCTGTCTCTCTGTCCCTCTGTCTCTCTCTGTCGCTCTGTCCCTCTGTCTCTCTCTGTCTCTCTGTCCCTCTGTCTCTCTGTGTCTCTCTGTCCCTCTGTCTCTCTCTGTCCCTCTGTCTCTCTGTCCCTCTGTCTCTCTCTGTCGCTCTGTCCCTGTCTTTCTGTCCCTCTGTCTCTCTCTGTCCCTCTGTCTCTCTCTGTCCCTCTGTCTCTCTGTCTCTCTCTGTCCTCTGTCTCTCTCTGTCGCTCTGTCCCTCTGTCTCTCTCTGTCTCCCTGTCTCTCTCTGTTGCTCTGTCCCTCTGTCTCTCTCTGTCTCTCTGTTCTCTGTCTCTCTGTCCCTCTGTCTCTCTCTGTCGCTCTGTCTCTGTCTGTCTCTCTCTGTCCCTCTGTCTCTCTCTGTCGCTCTGTCCCTCTGTCTCTCTCTGTCTCCCTGTCTCTCTCTGTCTCTCTGTCTCTCTGTCTCTCTGTCTCGTCTCTGTCTCTCTGTCTCTCTGTCCCTCTGTCTCTCTCTGTCTCTCTGTCTCTCTCTGTCCCTCTGTCTCTCTCTGTCTCTCTGTCTCTCTGTCTCTCTGTCCCTCTGTCTCTCTCTGTGCTCTGTCCCTCTGTCTCTCTCTGTCTCTCTCTGTCCCTCTGTCTCTCTCTGTCCCTCTGTCCCTCTGTCTCTCTCTGTCCCTCTGTCTCTCTGTCCCTCTGTCCTCTGTCTCTCTGTCCTCTGTCTCTCTCTGTCTCTGTCTCTCTGTCTCTCTGTCTCCTCTGTCGCTCTGTCCCTCTGTCTCTTTCTGTCTCTCTGTCTCTCTCTGTCTCTCTGTCCTCTGTCTCTCTGTCTCTGTCTCTGTCTCTGTCCTCTGTCCTCTGTCTCTCTCTGTCCTCTGTCCTCTCTGTCCTCTGTCTCTCTCTGTCGCTCTGTCTCTCTGTCTTCTCTGTCTCCTCTGTCTCTCTCTGTCTCTCTGTCTCTCTCTGTCGCTCTGTCCTCTGTCTCTCTCTGTCGCTCTGTCCTCTGTCTCTCTCTGTCGCTCTGTCCCTCTGTCTCTCTCTGTCTCTGTCTCTCTGTCTCTCTGTCTCTCTCTGTCGCTCTGTGCTCTCTGTCCCTCTGTCTCTCTGTCCCTCTGTCTCTCTCTGTCTCTCTCTGTCTCTGTCCCTCTGTCTCTCTCTGTCTCTCTCTGTCTCTCTGTCTCTCTGTCTCTCTCTGTCTCTGTCCTCTGTCTCTCTCTGTCCCTCTGTCCCTGTCTCTTTCTGTCCCTCTGTCTCTCTCTGTCCTCTGTCCCTCTGTCGCTCTGTCTCTCTGTCTCTCTCTGTCGCTCTGTCCCTCTGTCCTCTGTCTCTCTGTCTCTCTGTCCTCTCTGTCTCTGTCCTCTGTCCTCTGTCTCTCTGTCCCTCTGTCTCTGTCCCTCTGTCTCTCTCTGTCATTCTGTCCCTCTGTCTCTTCTGTCTCTGTCCCTCTGTCTCTCTGTCTCTCTCTGTCGCTCTGTCCCTCTGTCTCTCTGTCTCTCTGTCCTCTGTCTCTCTGTCTCTCTGTCCCTCTGTCTCTTTCTGTCCCCCTGTCTCTTTCTGTCCCTCTGTCTCTCTCTGTCCCTCTGTCTCTCTCTGTCCCTCTCTGTCCCTCTGTCCCTCTGTCTCTCTCTGTCTCTCTGTCGCTCTGTCCCTCTGTCTCTCTCTGTCCGTCTCTGTCTCTCTTGTCCCTCTGTCTCTCTCTGTCGCTCTGTCCCTCTGTCGCTCTGTCCCTCTGTCTCTCTCTGTCTGTCTCTGTCTCTCTGTCTCTCTGTCTCTCTGTCCTCTGTCTCTCTGTCCCTCTGTCTCTCTCTGTCGCTCTGTCCCTCTGTCTCTCTCTGTCTCTCTGTCCTCTGTCCCTCTGTCTCTCTCTGTCCCTCTGTCTCTCTCTGTCCCCCTGTCTCTCTGTCTCTCTCTGTCCCTCTGTCTCTCTCTGTCGCTCTGTCCCTCTGTCGCTCTGTCCCTCTGTCTCTCTGTCTCTCTGTCCCTCTGTCCTCTGTCTCTCTCTGTGGCTCTGTCCCTCTGTCCCTCTGTCTCTCTCTGTGGCTCTGTCCCTCTGTCCCTCTGTCTCTCTCTGTCTCTCTGTTTCTCTGTCCCTCTGTCTCTCTCTGTCACTCTGTCGGCTCTGTCGGCGTTCTGTCCCTCTGTCTCTCTCTGTTGCTCTGTCCCTCTGTCTCTGTCTCTCTGTCTCTCTCTGTCCCTCTGTCTCTCTGTCCCTCTGTCTCTCTCTGTCGCTCTATCCCTCTGTCTCTCTCTGTCCCTCTGTCTCTCTGTCCCTCTGTCCCTCTGTCTCTTTCTGTCCCTCTGTCTCTCTCTGTCGCTCTTTCTCACTGTCCCTCTGTCCCTCTGTCTCTCTCTGTCGCTCTGTTTCTCTGTCTCTCTCTGTCTCTCTCTGTCGCTCTGTCCCTCTGTCTCTCCCTGTCGCTCTGTCCCTCTGTCTCTGTCGCTCTGTCCATCTGTCTCTTTCTGTCCCTCTGTCGCTCTGTCCCTCTGTCTCTCTCTGTCGCTCTGTCCCTCTGTCTCTCTCTGTCGCTCTGTCCCTCTGTCTCTCTGTCGCTCTGTCTCTCTGTCTCTCTCTGTCGCTCTGTCCCTCTGTCTCTCTCTGTCTCTCTGTCCCTCTGTCTCTCTGTCTCTCTGTCTCTCTCTGTCGCTCTGTCCCTCTGTCTCTCTCTGTCCCTCTGTCTCTCTCTGTCGCTCTGTCCCTCTGTCGCTCTGTCCCTCTGTCTCTCTGTCGCTCTGTCCCTCTGTCCCTCTGTCTCTCTCTGTGGCTCTGTCCCTCTGTCCCTCTGTCTCTCTCTGTGGCTCTGTCCCTCTGTCCCTCTGTCTCTCTCTGTCTCTCTGTCTCTCTGTCCCTCTGTCTCTCTCTGTCGCTCTGTCCCTCTGTCGCTCTGTCCCTCTGTCTCTCTCTGTCGCTCTGTCCCTCTGTCTCTCTCTGTTGCTCTGTCCCTCTGTCTCTCTGTCTCTCTCTGTCGCTCTGTGCCTCTGTCCCTCTGTCTCTCTGTCCCTCTGTCCCTCTGTCTCTCTCTGTCGCTCTGTCCCTCTGTCTCTCTCTGTCCCTCTGTCTCTCTCTGTCTCTCTCTGTCGCTCTGTCCCTCTGTCTCTCCCTGTCCCTCTGTCTCTCTGTCGCTCTGTCCCTCTGTCTCTCTGTCGCTCTGTCCCTCTGTCTCTCTCTGTCGCTCTGTCCCTCTGTGTCTCTGTCTCTCTCTGTCGCTCTGTCCCTCTGTCTCGCTCTGTCGCTCTGTCTCTCTGTCCCTCTGTCTCTCTCTGTCGCTCTATCCCTCTGTCTCTCTCTGTCCCTCTGTCTCTCTGTCCCCCTGTCCCTCTGTCTCTTTCTGTCCCTCTGTCTCTCTCTGTCGCTCTTTCTCACTGTCCCTCTGTCTCTGTCTCTCTGTCTGTCTGTCTCTGTCCCTCTGTCTCTCTCTGTCTCTCTCTGTCTCTGTCCCTCTGTCTCTGTCTCTGTCCCTCTGTCTCTGTCTGTCTGTCCATCTGTCTCTTTCTGTCCCTCTGTCGCTCTGTCCCTCTGTCTCTCTCTGTCGCTCTGTCCCTCTGTCTTTCTGTCGCTCTGTCTCTCTGTCTGTCTCTGTCGCTCTGTCTCTCTATGTCTCTCTCTGTCGCTCTGTCCCTCTCTCTCTCTGTCGCTCTGTCCCCCTGTCGCTCTGTCTCTCTGTCTCTCTCTGTCGCTCTGTCCCTCTGTCTCTCTCTGTCCCTCTGTCTCTCTCTGTCTCTCTGTCCCTGTCTCTCTCTGTCGCATTTTCCCTCTGTCTCTCTCTGTCCCTCTGTCTCTCTCTGTCCCTCTGTCTCTCTCTGTCGCTCTGTCCCTCTGTCTCTCTCTGTCGCTCTGTCCCTCTGTCTCTCTCTGTCCCTCTCTGTCCTCTGTCTCTCTCTCTGCTCTGTCCTCTGTCTCTCTCTGTCGCTCTGTCCCTCTGTCTCTCTCTGTCCCTCTGTCTCTCTGTCTCTCTCTGTCTCCTCTGTCCCTCTGTCTCTCTCTCTCTGTCTCTCTGTCCCTCTGTCTCTCTCTGTCTCTCTGTCTCTCTGTCTCTCTGTCCCTCTGTCTCTCTGTCGCTCTGTCCTCTGTCTCTCTGTCTCTCCCTTCTGTCCTCTGTCTCTTTCTGTCCCTCTGTCTCTCTCTGTCACTCTGTCTCTCTCTGTCGCTCTGTCCCTCTGTCTCTTCTGTCCCTCTGTCTCTCTCTGTCCTCTGTCCTCTGTCTCTCTCTGTCCCTCTGTCTCTCTGTCCCTCTGTCTCTCTCTGTTCCTCTGTCCCTCTGTCTCTTTGTCGCTCTGTCTCTCTCTGTTGCTCTGTCCCTCTGTCTCTTTCTGTCCCTCTGACTCTCTCTGTCGCTCTGTCGCTCTGTCTCTCTGTCGCTCTGTCTCTCTCTGTCGCTCTGTCCCTCTGTCTCTCTCTGTCGCTCTGTCCCTCTGTCTCTTTCTGTCCCTCTGACTCTCTCTGTCGCTCTGTCCCTCTGTCGCTCTGTCTCTCTGTCTCTCTCTGTCGCTCTGTCCCTCTGTCGCTCTGTCTCTCTGTCTCTCTGTCTCTCTGTCCCTCTGTCCCTCTGTCCCTCTGTCTCTCTCTATTCCCTGTCTCTCTGTCCCTCTGTCTCTCTGTCCCTCTGTCTCTCTCTGTCATTCTGTCCTCTGTCTCACTCTGTTGCTCTGTCCCTCTGTCTCTCGCTGTCGCTCTGTCCCTCTGTCTCTCTGTCGCTCTGTCCCTCTGTCTCTCTGTCCCTCTGTCTCTTTCTGTCCCTCTGTCTCTGTCTCTGTCCCTCTCTGTCCCTCTGTCCCTCTATCTATCTCTGTCCCTCTGTCGCTCTGTCCCTCTGTCTCTCTCTGTCCCTCTGTCCCTCTGTCTCTTTGTCGCTCTGTCCCTCCGTCGCTCTGTCCCTCTGTCGCTCTGTCCCTCTGTCTCTCTGCCGCTCTGTCCCTCTGTCTCTCTGCCGCTCTGTCCCTCTGCCCCGCTGTCTCTCTCTGTCGCTCTGTCGCTCTGTCCCTCTGTCCCTCTGTCGCTCTGTCGCTCTGTCCCTCTGTCTCTCTCTATCCCTCTGTCTCTCTCTATCCCCCTGTCTCTCTGTCCCTCTGTCTCTCTGTCCCTCTGTCTCTCTCTGTCCCTCTGTCCCTCTGTCTCTCTGTCGCTCTATCCCTCTGTCTCTCTCTGTCCCTCTGTCTCTCTGTCTCTCTCTGTCCCTCTGTCTCGCTCTGTCTCTCTGTCGCTCTGTCTCTCTCTGTCCCTCTGTCTCTCTCTGTCCCTCTGTCCCTCTGTCTCCCTCTGTCCCTCTGTCTCTCTCTGTCGCTCTGTCCCTCTGTCTCTCTCTGTCGCTCTGTCCCTCTGTCTCTCGCTGTCTCTCTGTCGCTCTGTCCCTCTGTCTCTCTGTCTCTCTGTCGCTCTGTCCCTCTGTCTCTCTGTCTCTCTGTCCCTCTGTCTCTTTCTGTCCCCCTGTCTCTTTCTGTCCCTCTGTCTCTCTCTCTGTCTCTGTCCCTCTCTGTCCCTCTGTCCCTCTATCTATCTCTGTCCCTCTGTCGCTCTGTCCCTCTGTCTCTCTCTGTCCCTCTGTCTCTCTCTGTCGCTCTGTCCCTCTGTCTCTCTCTGTCCCTCTGTCTCTCTCTGTCCCTCTGTCTCCCTCTGTCCCTCTGTCTCTCTCTGTCGCTGAGTCCCCCTGTCTCTCTGTCGCTCTGTCCCTCTGTCTCTCTGTCTCTCTGTCTCTCTGTCCCTCTGTCGCTCTGTCGCTCTGTCCCTCTGTCTCTTTCTGTCCCTCTGTCTCTTTCTGTCCCTCTGTCTCTCTCTCTGTCTCTGTCCCTCTCTGTCTCTGTCCCTCTCTGTCTCTGTCTCTGTCCCTCTGTCCCTCTGTCTCTCTGTCCCTCTGTCCCTCTGTCTCTCTCTGTCGCTCTGTCCCTCTGTCTCTCGCTGTCTCTCTGTCTCTCTCTCTCTCTCTCTCTCTCTCTCGCTCTCTGTTTCTCTCTCTCTCTGTCCCTCTGTCTCTCTCTGTCCCTCTGTCTCTCTCTGTCCCTCTCTCTCTATGTCCCTCTCTCTCTCTCTCTCTGTCCCTCTCTCTCTCTGTCTCTCAATTCAATTGACTTTATTGACATGGCAAGTTCATTATTACTTACATTGTCAAAGTATACATACCGAAAAATATAAATAAAATGAAAACATATAACAAGATGGGAAATATTATTGACATTACTTTGCACTTTTCACTGGCTGTCCCTCAGGTTGTGGCAGGAGGACTCATATTTGGCTTTTCACTGGCTGTCCCTCAGGTTGTGGCAGGAGGACACATATTTGGCTTTTCACTGGCTGTCCCTCAGGTTGTGGCAGGAGGACACATATTTGGCTTTTCACTGGCTGTCCCTCAGGTTGTGGCAGGAGGACACATATTTGGCTTTTCACTGGCTGTCCCTCAGGTTGTGGCAGGAGGACACATATTTGGCTGCCAAAATGGCATATTTTGGCTTTTCATCCAATAAATATTTGATTTTATTCTTCATCTTTTATAGTTTCAAATTCTTTGTATTTAGTTATAGTTTTGGGAAATAAATATTCTCTTAGGTCTGAGTATTTGTCACAGTGTAATAGGAAATGCAGCTCTGTCTCTACCTCTCCCCTGGAGCAGAGTGAGCACAGCCTGTCCTCTCTGGGCAGCCAGGTTTGTCTGTGACGACCGGTCTCTATAGCCACACTGTGCTCACTGAGTCTGTACCTAGTCAAGGTTTTCCTCAGTTTTCTATCAGTCACAGTGGTCAGATAGTCTGCCACCATGTACTGTCTGTTTAGAGCCAAATAGCATTGAAGTTTACTTAGATTTTTTTGTGGTGTCTTTCTAATAGGTGATATATTTTTATTTTTGTTTTGTGATGATTTGGTTGGGCCAGATTTTCTGAGTGCTGTCCTGAGGCTCTATGGGGTTGGTTTGGGTTGGTGAACTGAGCCTCAGAACCAGCTGGCTGAGGGGACTCTTCTCTGGTTTCATCTCTTGACATTGTAGAGCTGTGTGATGGAATGTTTTGGGGTCACTTGTTTTTAGATGGTTGTAAAATGTGATGTCTCTTTTTTCTATTCGAATGAGAAGGGGGTTTTGGCCCAATTCTGCTCTACATGCTCTACTATATTTAGTCCTAGATATGTGTAGTTTTTGGTGTGTTCTAATAGAACTGTGTCCAAATAGAATTTATATTTTTCATCCTTATTTCCAGACCTTTTTTGGAATGTCATTATATTTGGGGTTTTCAGGTTAACGGTCAGAGCCCAGGTCTGACAGAACCTGTGAAGACGATCTAGGTGCTGCTGTAACCCCTCTTTAGTGGGAGACAGCAGCACCAGGTCATCTGTCTACAGCAGACACTTGATTTCAGTGTTGCGTAGGGTGATACCAGGTGCTGCCGATTCTTCTAATGTTTTTGCCAATTCATTAATGTAGATGTTAAATAGTGTTGGACTTATTGGGCAGCCCTGTTTCACTCCTGTTTGCTTGTTGCCAATTTTAACCACACATTTGTTTTTAGTGTACATTGATTTTATAAAATCATATGTTTTCCCTCCAATACCACTTTCTATTAGTTTATAAAAAAGACCTTCGTGCCAAATTGAATCAAATGCTTTCTTGAAATCTACAAAACACGAGTAGATTTTTCCTTTGTTTTGGTTTACTTGTTTATCAATTAGAGTGTGGAAGGTGTAAATGTGGTCTGTTGTACGATAATTTTTTTGACATTTTTTTAGAAATCCAATCTGGCTTCTCTCTCTCTCTCTCTCTCTCTCTGTCCCTCTCTCTCTGTCCCTCTCTCTCTATTCAATTCAATTCAATTAAAGGGGCTTTATTGGCATGGGAAACATGTGTTAACATTGCCAAAGCAAGTGAGGTAGATACAAAAGTGTAATAAACAATAAAGTCTCTCTCTCTCTCTCTGTCCGTCTCTCTCTCTCTCTCTGTCCGTCTCTCTCTCTCTCTCTCTCTCTCTGTCCGTCTCTCTCTGTCTTTCTCTGTCTCTCTCTCTCTCTCTCTCTCTCTCTCTCTGTCTCTGTCTCTGTCTCTGTCTCTGTCTCTCTCTCTCTCTCTGTCTCTCTATCAGCGGCACCCAAGTTCACCAAGATCCCCGGGGACCAGATCGGGGTATCGGGGGGTGTTGCCTCGTTTGTGTGCCAGGCGTCAGGTGACCCCAAACCCATGGTCAACTGGAACAAGAAGGGCAAGAAGGTCAACTCCCAACGCATAGAGGTGAGTTTACACTATACTCCCAACACATAGAGGTGAGTTAACACTATACTCCCAACACATAGAGGTGAGTTAACACTATACTCCCAGCTTATAGAGGTGAGCTAACACTATACTCCCAGCGTATATAGAGGTGAGCTAACACTATACTCCCAACACATAGAGGTGAGTTAACACTATACTCCCAACACATAGAGGTGAGTTAACACTATACTCCCAACACATAGAGGTGAGTTAACACTATACTCCCAACACATAGAGGTGAGTTAACACTATACTCCCAACGCATAGAGGTGAGTTAACACTATACTCCCAGCTTATAGAGGTGAGTTAACACTATACTCCCAGCGTATATAGAGGTGAGCTAACACTATACTCCCAACACATAGAGGTGAGTTAACACTATACTCCCAGCTTACACATAGCTTAGGTGAGTTAACACTATACTCCCAACACATAGAGAGTGAGTTAACACTAGAGGTGAGTTAACACTATACTCCCAACACATCCCAACACATAGAGGTGAGTTAACACTATACTCCCAGCTTATAGAGGTGAGTTAACACTATACTCCCAGCTTATTAACACTATACTCCCAACGCATAGAGGTGAGTTAACACTATACTCCCAACACATAGAGGTGAGTTAACACTATACTCCCAACACATAGAGGTGAGTTAACACTATACTCCCAACACATAGAGGTGAGTTAACACTATACTCCCAGCATAGAGGTGAGTTAACACTATACTCCCAGCATATAGAGGTGAGTTAACACTATACTCCCAGCACATAGAGGTGAGTTAACACTATACTCCCAACACATAGAGGTGAGTTAACACTATACTCCCAGCACATAGAGGTGAGTTAACACTATACTCCCAACGCATAGAGGTGAGTTAACACTATACTCCCAACACAAAAAAAAAAACACTGTACACCCGGCCCACTACAGGAGTCGCTAGAGCGCGACAAGAACATCCTTGTCGGCCAAACCCTCCCCTAACCCGGACGATGCTGGGTCTATTGTGCGCTGCCCTATGGGTCTCCCAGTTGTGGCCGGCAGTGACAGAGACTGGACTCGAACCAGGATCTCTAGTGGCACAGCTATCGCTGTGATACAGTGTCTTAGACCACTGCGCCACTCAGGAGGCCCTACTATTTATATTTTTGACCATTTTTACTTTTACTGCACTCCATACATTTTCCCTGACACCCAAAAGTACTCGTTACATTTTGAATGCTTAGCAGGATACGAAAATTGTCTAATTCAAGCACTTATCAAGAGAACAACCCTGCTCATCCCTACTGCCTCTCATCTGGCAGAATCATTCAACACAAATTCTTCATTTGTAAATTATGCCTGAGTGTTGGAGCGTGCCCCTGGCTATCCATAAATGTAAAAAACAAGAAAACCGTGCCGTCTGGCTTGCTTAATATAAGGAATTTGAAATGAATTATACTTTTTCTTTTGATACTTACATATATTTAAAACCAAATAGTTTTAGACTTTTACTCAAGTAGTATTTTACTGGTTGGCTTACTTTTACTTGAGTCATTTTCTTTTAAGGTATCTTTATTTTTACTCAAGTATGACAATTGGGTACTTTTTCCACCACTCATATTAGTTTATTCTTTTTGTTGGGGGGGGAGTTGTTTTACCACTTGTCAGTCATATGGACTGGACCAGCTCTTCTCTCCTGGTTCTCCCCCTGAATACTAGCTATTTCCTTTGGTTCCCAATTCTCCTTCTTGGTCCTTCGTGGTCGTGCCTGGTTAATCACCTGGTTTCTGGCTCTTCCTGGTTCTATCTACTAGTTTCTCTTTCCTCTTGTTTTCCTCCTCATTCCAAACGGTTTCCTGACTGGTTCTCTACTGGCTGTTTCCTGACTGGTTCTCTACTGACTGTTTCCTGACTGGTTCTCTACTGGCTGTATTCTGACTGGTTCTCTACTGACTGTTTCCTGACTGGTTCTCTACTGGCTGTATTCTGACTGGTTCTCTACTGGCTGTATTCTGACTGGTTCTCTACTGGCTGTATTCTGACTGGTTCTCTACTGGCTGTATTCTGACTGGTTCTCTACTGGCTGTATTCTGACTGGTTCTCTACTGGCTGTATTCTGACTGGTTCTCTACTGGCTGTATTCTGACTGGTTCTCTACTGGCTGTATTCTGACTGGTTCTCTACTGACTGTTTCCTGACTGGTTCTCTACTGGCTGTATTCTGACTGGTTCCTGACTGGTTCTCTACCAGCTGTATCCTGACTGCTCCCTATCTCTTCCTCTCTCCTAGACAATAGAGTTTGATGATGGAGCGGGGGCCGTACTGAGGATCCAGCCTCTCAGGGCCCCCCGAGATGAGAATGTCTATGAGTGTGTGGCCCGCAACAGTGAGGGAGATGTGGCCACCACTGCCAAGCTGGCCATCATACGAGGTGAGTGTGTGTGTGTGTGTGTGTTACTGAGATCCTCTTCTTCTTCATGATCATCTTCATTAATACTGTCCATTTTAAGCACACACATCTTGCACACACACACACACACAGCTGCCCATGGTCTCTCCCTTCGTTCCCTTCACTGCCAACACAAGACGTAACAAACACCATGCTTACACACCCTTCTATACCAGGAAATAAGCAGCTGTTCTTTTAAGTCTGGGAGTTAGCGTGAGTTAGTGTTGTTTGGCTGTGTTGAGGGCCAGTTAGCTGGTGTGCGTGTGATTTAGACTACGGCTTCTCTCTCATAATCACTTAATTCGTTCTCTTCCTAGACCAAGATGGTATGAGTCTAATGCAGCCTTTCCCCTCAGTGCTAAGCTAATCTAATGTACTCTCTATAGTGCTAAGCGCTAGGCTAGCTGTTGGCTGGAATTGGCTGTACGCCCAGGAGCTGTGGACTGGGCCTCGGCCCAACACAGGGGAGAGGGACAGGGAGAGGGAGAGATGGAGGGATGTTATATCGACTCATTTTTACATAGGAAAGCAGAAGATTAGGACCGCGCTAGGATTGGAACCCATTTCTTAAGGAGGGAGGAAGAGGGATTGAGGGATTGAGAGAGGGATACACAGCAGGATGAGGGGAGGAGAGAGACAGGGGGTGGAGTGGGGGATAAGGGGTAGAACAACAAGAGTGGGGATGGAGAGTGACAGAAGGGATAGAAAGAAGAGAGGATGTAGGGAGGGAGAGAGGGGTTGATTTGTCAGCCTTGGTGTTTCAGCAGAAGGCTGGTAGCCTGGGAAATATTATCTTGTCTATCTGTTAGGCCTGTCATCACACAAACACACTCAATCCCCACTCTGTGTCTGTGGGACATTACTACAAAAACTGTATAGCCCTTCAGTGTGTGTGTGTGTGTGTGTGTGTGTGTGTGTGTGTGTGTGTGTACGTTCTGAATTTGAACTCTGGCCTCATAATTAAGCCCCTTCTTTTGCCATGGCCTTAAGTGTTTCCCAGAGGTGTAGACAGACAGGTACCTGTTAACTCTAACCCTTTCCCAGAGGTGTAGACAGACAGGTAACTGTTAACTCTAACCCTTTCCCAGAGGTGTAGACAGACAGGTAACTGTTAACTCTAACCCTTTCCCAGAGGTGTAGACAGACAGGTAACTGTTAACTCTAACCCTTTCCCAGAGGTGTAGACAGACAGGTAACTGTTAACTCTAACCCTTTCCCAGAGGTGTAGACAGACAGGTACCTGTTAACTCTAACCCTTTCCCAGAGGTGTAGACAGACAGGTAACTGTTAACTCTAACCCTTTCCCAGAGGTGTAGACAGACAGGTAACTGTTAACTCTAACCCTTTCCCAGAGGTGTAGACAGACAGGTAACTGTTAACTCTAACCCTTTCCCAGAGGTGTAGACAGACAGGTAACTGTTAACTCTAACCCTTTCCCAGAGAGGTGTAGACAGACAGGTTTTAATAACCTGTAAAAATCACATCCATAGCATAACTCCTATTCTTTCTCTAAAGGTTTATACGATCATATAACACCTTGTATTGCTTGGCCAGTCCTGACTCTCTCTCCCCATAGACAGTGTGTTGGGTATGGGTTACATTGGCCAGTCCTGACTCTCTCTCCCCATAGACAGTGGGTAGGGTATGGGTTACATTGGCCAGTCCTGACTCTCTCTCCCCATAGACAGTGGGTTGGGTATGGGTTACATTGGCCAGTCCTGACTCTCTCTCCCCATAGACAGTGGGTTGGGTATGGGTTACATTGGCCAGTCCTGACTCTCTTTCCCATAGACAGTGGGTTGGGTATGGGTTACATTGGCCAGTCCTGACTCTCTCTCCCCATAGACAGTGGGTGGGGTATGGGTTACATTGGCCAGTCCTGACTCTCTCTCCCCATAGACAGTGGGTTGGGTATGGGTTACATTGGCCAGTCCTGACTCTCTCTCCCCATAGACAGTGGGTGGGGTATGGGTTACATTGGCCAGTCCTGACTCTCTCTCCCCATAGACAGTGGGTGGGGTATGGGTTACATTGGCCAGTCCTGACTCTCTCTCCCCATAGACAGTGGGTGGGGTATGGGTTACATTGGCCAGTCCTGACTCTCTCTCCCCATAGACAGTGGGTTGGGTATGGGTTACATTGGCCAGTCCTGACTCTCTCTCCCCATAGACAGTGGGTTGGGTATGGGTTACATTGGCCAGTCCTGACTCTCTCTCCCCATAGACAGTGGGTGGGGTATGGGTTACATTGGCCAGTCCTGACTCTCTCTCCCCATAGACAGTGGGTGGGGTATGGGTTACATTGGCCAGTCCTGACTCTCTCTCCCCATAGACAGTGTGTTGGGTATGGGTTACATTGGCCAGTCCTGGCTCTCTCTCCCCATAGACAGTGGGTTGGGTATGGGTTACATTGGCCAGTCCTGACTCTCTCTCCCCATAGACAGTGGGTGGGGTATGGGTTACATTCCCAGCTCTCTTTTCAAGCTATTTAAGGCTTTATAAGATCGCGAACAGTAGCACCTTTTAATGGTTGCCGTTCTGACTATCTCCCTGTGGGATGTACCCTACAGAAGCGTTGTGGTTGGCCACAGTAGGAAGCAAGCTACTCCTTAGCTTGACTGCTAATGGAGGCCGGCTTATGTAGCAGGCTGTGGTAACTGGGGTCGGGCAGAGGAGATATCTCATTTAGACACTCACACCTCTCTCTCCTTCACTCCATTGCTCGCCAGCTCTCTGAGTATTTATTTGGTCAATGTGTCAGTGTATAATGTCTGTTGTTTGTAATAGTGTGTTATATGTGACAATGTGATTCTATTATACATTTTATTTGGATGTTCAAGGACTCTTGGAAGATTTGTCCAAAAAAGGACTAAAAGAGATCCTAGTAAAATAACATCTCTGTCTCCACCTAGCTAGCTCTACCAAGCTACAGTATACCATCCCTCTGTCCCTCTGTCCGTCTGTCTAACTCTCGCACTCTCCCTCTTCCCCTATCTCTCACTCTCTTTCTCCCTCTCTTTTTCTCCCTCTTCCCTCTCTCTCTCTCTGGACATTGTGTTTTCGTAGTGCTTGGCCTAGAGGAGGTTTTAGTATCTGCACTTCTGCATGTTTTTAACCTCCGGTGGGCGAGACATTCTCATCGCTGCAGAAATGTGTGTGTTTGTGTATGCTAATACATGATTACCAAGGAAGGGAGGTAGGGGGTAGCAGGAAGGGTGGAAGGGAAGGTTTTCTACCACTACGACATATCTTTCTACATAGTTTGTCTGATCAATGATTCCCCTAGAGTGTTCCTTGGCGAGATGCAGAGGTCCCTGATGCATTCAGGACTCCAAGCACCGAAACGTTCAACTGAGACTGTCGGCCAATAATATTTACGTGGGCGGTAACAGAGCTTGTCAGGGGAGTGAGGGAAAGTCAAAATGATAGGAGGCGGATCAACTCTGCAAACCGACTTGGGATTTGGATGCTTGTGTACAATATGGTATGTGTTTATGTTTTATTCATCTCACGCGGCAGATACCACTTGTCTGCTTTCACGAGACTAATGTGTTATATGTGCAGACCGATTTCATTTGAACATGGCCTAGCCCTAGTCTCTAGTGGAAAAATAATATGATATTAGTATGTGCATGTAGGGGTTGTGCATTGTCTGTGGCAGTAGGGAGTATGTGGGGCTAAGTCGTATGTATGGATGAGAGACACACCACACTGTGGGTTTGTAGACAGATAGATGTATGAGATTAAAGACTGAGAGCATCATTTCCATAAAGAGAACATTATCATTTAAAGTGTTTCCCCAAAGCTCTTTAGTCTCTTTTAAGTTGACACTATGAGGTAGAGAATTACTGCCCCAGATGACACCTAAATCGAAGTGGAGAAGGATCATACTCAATCCGGATTTCCCCTAGGTTTGTTTTCAGGCACATTTTCTATTGAACTAACCTTTTTTTGTGTGCGTGTGCTAATGTGAATTTTTGTCTGTGTGTTTGTGTTGTGCATTTGTTTGTCCAAGTGTGTGTGTGTGCGCTAATGTGAATTTTGGTGCTTGTGTTGTGCATTTGTTTGTCCAAGTGTGTGTGTGTGTGCTAATGTGAATTTTTGTACTTGTGTTGTGCATTTGTTTGTCCAAGTGTGTGTTTGTGCCATGATTTAATGTTTGCTTGCCTTGTTTGTGGTTGGTTCTGCTAAAAGCAGGCATGCTTCCCTGTGCAAACACAATCAGGCCAGGATTAAGGCTGCTAGCCTCCAGTCAAAACTCTAGAGGAAATCATTGGCCGCTACCCGCCAAGTCCCCAGTATGAAAAACTGCTGTCACACAGGCGGGTACACACACACGCGCACAAACACACTCTTTCAAGTTTTTGCAAAGTGTTCTGTTAGGTTCTGAATAAACAGAGTAAAAACTCAAGGACAACTAGAAAAAGCTCAAACCAAGTTTATTCAATACAGCTGCAAAGACAACAGAGTCACACAAACACATCTTTATACCTCCCAACTAGGCCGAGTCATCCCCTTGATGCATAACATAGACTCTCTTTCTCTGTTGTTAGGCAGACACAGTAGTTTCCTCGTACTTAGGCCTGGGCAACTCCAGTCCTCGGGGGTCTGATTGGGGTCACACTTTTTCCCCAGCCCCAGCTAACACACCTGACTCCAATAACCAACTGATCATGATCTTCAGTTAAAAATCCAATTAGTTTGAATCAGCTGTTTGCTAGGGATGGAGAAGGTGTGACACCAATCAGACCCCCGAGGACTGGAGTTGCCCAGGCCTTGTGGCTTACTGGTATTGTCATGGCCATGCCTAAGTGGTATTGTCATGGCCATGCCTAAGTGGTATTGTCATGGCCATGCCTAAGTGGTATTGTCATGGCCATGCCTAAGTGGTATTGTCATGGCCATGCCTAAGTGGTATTGTCATGGCCATGCCTAAGTGGTATTGTCATGGCCATGCCTAAGTGGCATTGTCATGGCCATGCCTAAGTGATATTGTCATGGCCATGCCTAAGTGGCATTGTCATGGCCATGCCTAAGTGGCATTGTCATGGCCATGCCTAAGTGGCATTGTCATGGCCATGCCTAAGTGGCATTGTCATGGCCATGCCTAAGTGGCATTGTCATGGCCATGCCTAAGTGGCATTGGCATGGCCATGCCTAAGTGGCATTGTCATGGCCATGCCTAAGTGGTATTGTCATGGCCATGCCTAAGTGGCATTGTCATGGCCATGCCTAAGTGGTATTGTCATGGCGATGCCTAAGTGGCATTGTCATGGCCATGCCTAAGTGGTATTGTCATGGCCATGCCTAAGTGGCATTGTCATGGCCATGCCTAAGTGGTATTGTCATGGCCATGCCTAAGTGGTATTGTCATGGCCATGCCTAAGTGGTATTGTCATGGCCATGCCTAAGTGGTATTGTCATGGCCATGCCTAAGTGGTATTGTCATGGCCATGCCTAAGTGGTATTGTCATGGCCATGCCTAAGTGGTATTGTCATGGCCATGCCTAAGTGGTATTGTCATGGCCATGCCTAAGTGGTATTGTCATGGCCATGCCTAAGTGGTATTGTCATGGCCATGCCTAAGTGGTATTGTCATGGCCATGCCTAAGTGGTATTGTCATGGCCATGCCTAAGTGGTATTGTCATGGCCATGCCTAAGTGGTATTGTCATGGCCATGCCTAAGTGGTATTGTCATGGCCATGCCTAAGTGGTATTGTCATGGCCATGCCTAAGTGGTATTGTCATGGCCATGCCTAAGTGGTATTGTCATGGCCATGCCTAAGTGGTATTGTCATGGCCATGCCTAAGTGGTATTGTCATGGCCATGCCTAAGTGGTATTGTCATGGCCATGCCTAAGTGGTATTGTCATGGCCATGCCTGCCTAAGTGGTATTGTCATGGCCATGCCTAAGTGGTATTGTCATGGCCATGCCTAAGTGGTATTGTCATGGCCATGCCTAAGTGGTATTGTCATGGCCATGCCTAAGTGGTATTGTCATGGCCATGCCTAAGTGGTATTGTCATGGCCATGCCTAAGTGGTATTGTCATGGCCATGCCTAAGTGGTATTGTCATGGCCATGCCTAAGTGGTATTGTCATGGCCATGCCTAAGTGGTATTGTCATGGCCATGCCTAAGTGGTATTGTCATGGCCATGCCTAAGTGGTATTGTCATGGCCATGCCTAAGTGGTATTGTCATGGCCATGCCTAAGTGGTATTGTCATGGCCATGCCTAAGTGGTATTGTCATGGCCATGCCTAAGTGGTATTGTCATGGCCATGCCTAAGTGGTATTGTCATGGCCATGCCTAAGTGGTATTGTCATGGCCATGCCTAAGTGGTATTGTCATGGCCATGCCTAAGTGGTATTGTCATGGCCATGCCTAAGTGGTATTGTCATGGCCATGCCTAAGTGGTATTGTCATGGCCATGCCTAAGTGGTATTGTCATGGCCATGCCTAAGTGGTATTGTCATGGCCATGCCTAAGTGGTATTGTCATGGCCATTTTAAACATTTATTAAAGGATTTGTATTTTTGTATTGCTTGTAACTGTTTTGGGTAATGCAAGTTCTTGTGCTGTTAGGGGAATAACCTGTTAGGGGAATAACCTGTTAGGGGAATAACCTGTTAGGGGAATAACCTGTTCGGGGAATAACCTGTTAGGGGAGTAAATGTAACAATCTGCTGCTGTATTTTCTTGTGTTATCTGTGGTCGTTTTGTTGGTCTAGTGTAATTTCTTAATCATTAAACCTAAACTGTATGTGTAAACATGTATACGCAGGGCCCAGCTGTAAAAGAGACCTTGGCCTCAGTCTGTGTTCCTTGTTGAAATAAAGGTGTAATAATAATCAAGTCTAGGACCCTCATGGGTGTGGAAATATGTGTGTGTGTGTGTGAGAGAGGACACTAACCAGATGGTCTTCGGGGTGGGCATCTGTGGCCCCCCTCCCAGCAGTGTCTTCTCTCTTCATCTGTTGATCGTATTTCTAGTTGATTTCCACATCCCTCCTGGTCATGCTTCCTCAGCAACTGGTCCTCATCAAGAACTGAAACTAAACTGTTGTCCTTTGCATCCTTCCTTAGAAATATAAATGGTCAACAATAACATTGTTTTAGCTGTCCTCCGGCTACACCATGGTGCTGTCCTACAGAGTGCTGTTTAGGCTACTGTAGACCTTCATTGCAAAACAGTGTGTTTTTTAATCAATTATTTGGTGACGTGAATATATTTTGCATAGTTTTATCTAAAAAGGATAACTTTTTTAATGTTTTACCATTTTTATTTTTATGAAGTTCACTGAGGAGGATGGTCCTTCCCTTCCTCCTCTGAGGAGCCTCCACTGTTAACAGTACTGAAGTGTCTGCCAATTTACTACTCCAAAATAAAGGAGACCTAATGTCTTATACCAGTGTCATGCTTCAAATATCAGTGTTGTTGACAAAACACAATACCAAACTTACTCACAGTTGTTCTCCTATTTTCACATAATCTATCACGGTTCCCCGTCCCAATAGAGTACGAACCAACCTGTGGCCTTATTGCTTAATACACACATCATTTTCAAACAACGTTTTAATATCTTTTTGCTTTTCCAACCATGGGTGAGGCTCTCCTTCTATAACTATCCACATTCCTACTCACTGACAATCTTTACGCACAGATATCCTGGGATATCTCCTATTCTCCACAGTATGTACTTCCTTCCTTTGTCCTTCTACATGGTCTACTTCTCTACAACCTACCGTACTAGTACACAAGGATGACAATTTATCCGTACACACACACACACTCTACGTCCTCACGGCCACCGCGGCTGGGCTTTCACCCCCCAGTTACAGGTCTAGCAGGGAACCAACCCCACTCTGGATTTACCCCCTAGGACGTACCCTCCGCAGGGACAAGTCAGCAGAACTGTTGATTGTATTTCTAGTTGATTTCCACATCCCTCCTGGTCCTGCTTCCTCAGCAACTGGTCCTTATCAAGAACAGAAACTAAACTGTTCCCTTTTTCCTCCTTTAGGAACATTCATTTTCAACAGTAATATATTTCAACAGAATATGAGCTTTCTGCACGTCCCCTTTTCTCACTCAGTAACTTACCACACACCTAGTTCCTCTTGACCCTTCCTTGAACCCTAATATATACATTCCGTATACATGTAAAGTAATCAATACGTTTTTAGTATGGTAACATGAATAAGTATATTTCAACAGTTCTAAAGTGTCCAATTCATTTTCATTCTACCAGGTACTGGGTGAAAGCTAACCAGCGCTAGCAGCAGCGTGTGTGTGCCTGATAAATGATGCATTAGTTGATATAAAACACGATCAAGGTGCTATCGGATCATGACGGTGTCATGGTGATAGGTAGGTTAGGGCATCTCTGTTTTAGGCAGGTGACTCACCTAGGAGCTTGTCTCATTATCTGCAGAGATCCATATAGTTAGATAGAGAATTAATGTGTGTATCTGTGGCGTTATGGCGTTTGTGAGCGCATGAGCATTGTCATTGAGGATATCTCCATTTTAAATACATTTTTTTTATCCATTTATTGTGGCCACTAGTGCTGTACATCAACTCCCCCACATGTGCAGTGCCTTCAGAAACCATTTTTCCACTTTTTGTTGTGTTACAGCCTGAATTGAAAATGTTTTTAGTTGAGATTTTGAGTCACTGGCCTACACGTAATACCTCATAATGTTAAAGTGGAATTATCCTTTTCCAATTGAACAAAAAATGTAAAGATGAAATGTCTTGAGTCAATAAGTATTCAACCCCTTTGCTATGGCAAGCCTAAATAAGTTCAGGAGTAAACATTTGCTTAACAAGTCACATAAGTTGCATGGAGTGTTTAGTGTTTAACGTGATTTTTGAATTATACCCCATCTCTGTACCCCACACATACAATTCTCTGTAAGGTCCCTCATCTCTGTACCCCACACATACAATTCTCTGTACGGTCCCTCATCTCTGTACCCCACACATACAATTCTCTGTACGGTCCCTCATCTCTGTACCCCACACATACAATTCTCTGTACGGTCCCTCATCTCTGTACCCCACACATACAATTCTCTGTACAGTCCCTCATCTCTGTACCCCACACATACAATTCTCTGTAAGGTCCCTCATCTCTGTACCCCACACATACAATTCTCTGTAAGGTCCCTCATCTCTGTACCCCACACATACAATTCTCTGTACGGTCCCTCATCTCTGTACCCCACACATACAATTCTCTGTACAGTCCCTCATCTCTGTACCCCACACATACAATTCTCTGTACGGTCCCTCATCTCTGTACCCCACACATACAATTCTCTGTACGGTCCCTCATCTCTGTACCCCACACATACAATTCTCTGTACGGTCCCTCATCTCTGTACCCCACACATACAATTCTCTGTAAGGTCCCTCATCTCTGTACCCCACACATACAATTCTCTGTACAGTCCCTCATCTCTGTACCCCACACATACAAGTCTCTGTACGGTCCCTCAGTCAAGCAGTGAGTTTCAAACAAGGATGCAACTACAAAGACCAGGGAGGTTTTTCAATGTTTACTCCTGAACTTATTTTAGGCTTAAAATAACAAAGTGTGTGAATACTTATTGTCTCAAGACATTTCAGCATTTCATTTTATTTATTTGTAAATGTTCCGTAAAATATAATTCCACTTTGACATTATGGGGTATTTGGTGTAGCTCAGTGACAAAAAAATCTAAATTGAATCCCTTTTAAATTCAGGCTTTAACACAACAAAATGTGGAAAAAGTCAAGGGGTGTGAATACTTTCTGAAGGCTCTGTAGCAGTAATGATACATCA
This sequence comes from Oncorhynchus tshawytscha, assembly GCF_018296145.1. Taxonomy (NCBI): domain Eukaryota; kingdom Metazoa; phylum Chordata; class Actinopteri; order Salmoniformes; family Salmonidae; genus Oncorhynchus; species Oncorhynchus tshawytscha. The sequence continues at coordinate 70,314,695 of NC_056438.1, forward strand.
GATAGGAATACACAATGTCTACTGGTGCTGTATGTTTTACAACATGCACACTATACTGTACATTTAATCTCAGACATGTATAATGGACAGAGCTCATAAACCTCTAATGAGAGCATGCAGATATGAATACATGACTGCTCTCTCTCTCTGTGTGTTCTACTGCAAGGGTCTGGCCTCATTAACCCCCAGTTAAACCATGCAGCACCAGCAGGATAGACCCTGAGGTGATGAAAAGCCATTGTGGGGGTCTCTCTCTCTCTATCTCTCTGTCTCTCTCTCTCTCTCTCTCTGTGTGTTCTACTGCAAGGGTCTGGTCTCATTAACCCACAGTTAAACCATGCAGCACCAGCAGGATAGACCCTGAGGTGATGAAAGCCATTGTGAGTCCCTCTCTCTCTCTCTGTGTTCTACTGCAAGGGTCTGGTCTCATTAACCCACAGTTAAACCATGCAGCACCAGCAGGATAGACCCTGAGGTGATGAAAAGCCATTGTGAGGGTCTCTCTCTCTGTCTCTCTCTCTGTCTCTCTCTCTCTCTCTCTGTCTGTCTCTCTGTCTGTCTCTCTCTCTGTCTCTCTCTCTGTCTCTCTCTCTGTCTCTCTCTCTGTCTCTCTCTCTATCTCTCTGTCTGTCTCTCTCTCTGTCTCTCTCTCTGTCTCTCTCTCTGTCTCTCTGTCTGTCTCTCTCTCTGTCTCTCTCTCTGTCTCTCTCTCTGTCTCTCTCTCTCTCTCTGTCTCTCTCTCTGTCTCTCTGTCTGTCTCTCTCTGTCTCTCTCTCTGTCTCTCTCTCTCTCTGTCTCTCTCTCTATCTCTCTGTCTGTCTCTCTCTCTGTCTCTCTCTCTGTCTCTCTCTCTATCTCTCTGTCTGTCTCTCTCTCTGTCTCTCTCTCTGTCTCTCTCTCTCTCTCTGTCTCTCTCTCTGTCTCTCTCTCTGTCTCTCTCTCTGTCTCTCTCTCTGTCTCTCTCTCTGTCTCTCTCTCTATCTCTCTGTCTGTCTCTCTCTCTGTCTCTCTCTCTCTCTCTCTCTCTCTCTCTCTCTCTCTCTCTGTGTGTGTTCTACTGCAAGGGTCTGGTCTCATTAATCCCCAGTTAAACCATGCAGCACCAGCAGGATAGACCCTGAGGTGATGAAAAGCCATTGTGAGCCCCTCTCTCTCAATTCAATTCAAGGGGCTTTGTTGTCATGGGAGAAACATGTTAACATTGACAAAGCAAGTGAATTAGATAATATACAAAAGTGAAAGAAACAATAAAAGTGAACAGTAAACATTACACTCACAGAAGTTCCAAAACAATAAAGACATTACAAATGTCATTATGTACTGTATATATACAGTGTTGTAATGATGTAAAAATGGTTAAAGTACAAAAGGGAAAATAAATAAGCATAAATATGGGTTGTATTTACAATGTTGTTTGTTCTTCACTGGTTGCCCTTTTCTCGTGGCAACAGGTCACACATCTTGCTGCTGTGATGCACACTGTGGTATTTCACCCAGTAGATATGGGAGTTTATCAAAATCGGGTTTGTTTTCGAATTCTTTGTGGATCTGTGTAATCTGAGGGAAATATGTCTCTCTAATATGGTCATACATTGGGCAGGAGGTTAGGAAGTGCAGCTCAGTTTCCACCTCATTTTGTGGGCAGTGTGCACATAGCCTGTCTTCTCTTGAGAGCCAGGTCTGCCTACGGCGGCCTCTTTCAATAGCAAGGCTATGCTCACTGAGTCTGTACATAGTCAAAGCTTTCCTTAGGTTTGGGTCAGTCACAGTAGTCAGGTATTCTGCCACTCTCTGTTTAGGGCCAAATAGCATTCTATTTTGCTCTGTTTTTTTGGTTAATTCTTTCCAATGTGTCAAGTAATTATCTTTTTGTTTTCTCATGATTTGGTTGGGTCTAATTGTGTTGCTGTCTTGGGGCTCTGTGGGGTGTTTGTGTTTGAACAGAGCCCCAGGACCATTTTGCTTAGGGGACTCTTCCATTTCCTCTTTCTCTATTTTCTTCTCTCTCTCTCTTATCCACTCTCTCGCTTCCTCTTTTCCTCTCTCTCTCTCTCTTTTCTCTCGCTCTCTTTTTCTATCTCTATTTCTTTTCCTCTCTCTCTCTCTCTTGGTCTCTCTCTCCTTTTCTCTTTCAATTAAACTCAATTCAATTTGCTTTATTGGCTTGACTAAACAATTTACTTTGGAAATTAAGTGATTCATTTACAGTATTAACATAATAAAAATAATAATAATCAAGACTGTCAACGGGACAATCGGTAACAGCAATAATGTTCTACTCATTAACCCACAGTTAAACCATGCAGCACCAGCAGGATAGACCCTGAGGTGATGAAAGCCACACATACAGAAGTTTCAAAACAATAAAGACATTACAAATGTCATGTTATATATATACAGTGTTTTAACAATGTACAAATGGTAAAGGACACAAGATAAAATAAATAAGCATAAATATGGGTTGTATTTACAATGGTGTGTGTTCTTCACTGGTTGCCCTTTTCTCGTGGCAACAGGTCACAGGTCTCTCTCTCTGTGTGTTCTACTGCAAGGGTCTGGTCTCATTAACCCACAGTTAAACCATGCAGCAGCCAGCAGGATAGACCCTGAGGTGATGAAAAGCCATTGTGAGCCAATCTCCCTCTTTTCCTCAATCTCTCTCTGTTTTCCTCTTTCTCTCACTTCTCTCACACATTTTCTTTGCTCTCTCTCTTTTCCTCTCTCTCTTTTCTCCTCTCTCTCTCTTTTCTCCTCTCTCTCTTTTCCCCTCTCTCTCTCTCTCTCTTTTCCCCTCTCTCTCTCTCTCTCTTTTCCTCTCTCTCTTTTCCTCTCTCTCTCTTTTCCTCTCTCTCTTTCTCTCTCTCTCTTTTCCTCTCTCTCTCTTTTCCTCTCTCTCTTTTCCTCTCTCTCTCTTTTCCTCTCTCTCTTTTCCCCTCTCTCTCTCTTTTCCTATCTCTCTTTTCCCTCTCTCTCTTTTTTCTCTCTCTCTCTCTTTCCCCCTCTCTCTCTCTTTTCCCCTCTCTCTCTCTCTTTTCCTCTCTCTCTTTTTTCCTCTCTCTCCCTCTCTCTCTCTTTTCCTCTCTCTCTCTTTCCTCTTTCCTCTCTCTCTCTCTTTTCCCTCTTTCCTCTCTCTCTTCTTTTCCCCTCTCTCTCTTTTCCTCTCTCTCTTCTCTCTCTGTTTCTTTCTCTCTCTAAATTCCTCCCTCTCTATATCTCTCTCTTTCCTCTCTCTCTTTTCCTCTCTCTCTCTTTTCTCTCTCTCTCTTTTCCTCTCTCTCTTTTCCTCTCTCTCTCTCTTTTCCTCTCTCGCTCTCTCTTTTCCTCCCTCTCTCTCTCTTTTCTCGCTCTCTCTTTTTCCCCTCTCTCTCTTCCTCTCTCTCTCTCTTTTCCTCTCTCCCTCTCTCTCTTTTTCTCTCTCTCTCTCTCTTTTCCTCTCTCTCTTTCCTCTCTCTCTCTTTCCTCTCTCCTCTCTCTCTTCCTCTCTCTCTCTTTCTCCTCTCTCTCTTCTCTCTCTCTCTCTCTTTCCTCTCTCTCTCTCTCTCTCTTCCTCTCTCTCTTTTCCTCTCTCTCTCTCTCTTTTCCTCTCTCTCTCTCTTTCTTTCCTCTCTTTTCTCTCTCTCTTTTCCTCTCTCTCTCTCTTTTCTCTCTCTCTCTTTTCCTCTCTCTCTCTTTTCCTCTCTTTTCTCTTTTCCTCTCTCTCTTTTCTCTCTCTCTCTCTCTTTTCCTCTCTCTCTTTTCTCTCTCTCTCTTTTTCCCTCTCTCTCTCTCTTTTCCTCCTCTCTCTCTCTTTCCTTTCCTCTCTCTCTTTTCCCTCTCTCTCCCTTTTCTCTCTCTCTCTTTTCCTCTCTCTCTCTTTTCCCTCTTTTCCTCTCTCTCTCTTTTCCCCTCTCTCTTTTTTCCTCTCTCTTTCTTCTCTCTGTTTTCTTTCTCGCTCTCTGTTTTCCTCTCTCTCTTCCTCTCTCTTTTCTCTCTCTCTTTTCTCTCTCTCTCTCTTTTTCTCTCTCTCTCTCTTTCTTTCCTCTCTCTTTTCTCTCTCTCTTTTCCTCTCTCTCTCTCTCTTTTCCCCCCTCTCTCTCTCTTTCTCGCTCTCTCTTTTCCCTCTTTCCCTCTCTTTTCCCTCTCTCTCTCTCTTTTCCTCTCTCTCTCTTTCCTCTCTCTCTCTTTTTCCTCTCTCTCTCTCTTTCTCTCTCTCTCTTTTCCTCTCCTCTCTCTTTTCCTCTCTCTCTTTCTCTCTCTCTCTTTTCTCTCTCTCTCTCTTTTCTCTCTCTTTTTCCTCTCTCTCTCTCTTTTCCTATCTCTCTCTTCTTTTCTCTCTCTCTTTTCTCTCTCTCTTTCCTCTCTCTTTCTTTCTTTTCCTCTCTTTTCCTCTCTCTCTCTTTTCCTCTCTCTTTTCCTCTCTCTCTCTCTCTTTTTTCTCTCTCTCTCTCTTTTTCCTCTCTCTCTTTTCCCTCTCTCTTCTTTTCCTCTCTCTCTCTTCTCTCCCCTCTCTCTTCTCTCTCTCTCTTTCTCTCTCTTTTCTCTCGCTCTCTCTTTCTCCTCTCTCTTTTCCCTCTCTCTCTCTTTTCTCTCTCTCTCTTTTCTCTCTCTCTTTCTCTCTCTCTTTTCTCCCTCTCTTTCTTTCTCTTTCTCTTTTTCTCCCTCTCTCTTCCTCTCTCTCTCTTTTCCTCTCTCTCTCTCTTTTCCTCTCTCTCTCTTTTCTCTCTTTCCTCTCTCTCTCTTTTCTCTCTCTCTTTTTCTCCTCTCTCTCTCTCTTTCTCTCTCTCTCTCTTTTCCTCCCTCTCTCTTCCTCTCTCTCTCTCTCTCCCTCTCTCTCTCTCTTTTTCCTCTCTCCTCTCTCTCTTTTCCTCCCTCTCTCTCTCTCTTTCTCCCTCTCTCTTTCCCTCCCTCTCTCTC